>NC_057768.1:1672500-1735903 GCF_010389155.1 Erigeron canadensis
ACGCAGCCCGCAGGGACATCCACAATAGAGCCAGTACGCTTGACAAGATCTCTTTCTTTAATAGCAGTATCACTACCAAAGACAACAATCCCTACATTCTCATTCTCAAGATTCAAGGCTATTCCTTTCACACCGCTGGCAAATTCAACCATTTCCCCAACTTGAATCTCGTTCAACCCATAAACACGTGCAATCCCATCTCCAACTGAGACCACTCGACCAATCTCATCCACTTGAAAATTCGTGTAAAAGTTGCTAATTCTACTTTCTAATAGAGTCGCAGCTCTCACAGAGAATTCCATGATTCTATTTAGGCTACAAAATGAATACGTGTACTTAACGGTATAGAGTGGAAGGCTCCCTCCCAGTACCAACTGATAATTGGACATGGAAGTTGTAAATCCGTGAGAACTTAGGCTAGAAGAGAGGGGTCTAGCGCCCCCGCTTCTTCCTTCGCCGCTTTCGTCTACTCAGCCATTGAAAGCAGAGGACAGTGTTAAACGAGGTTGGTGAAGCATACCCTCCTTCCAGTGTTTGAAAGAGATGGTGGGATAGAATACCATTGAAAGAGAAGATATGAAGGAAGAGAAAGAAGATGAGAAGCCTAAAGCAGATGAACCAAAAGGGAGTACTCGAAGCAAACCAAGGTATGGAACAGGTGTAGGCCAAAGCGTTACGGTAGTCCCCGGCATCCATACAGGGTAAGGGAAAGAAAGCTAAACTTTTTCATAGAAGGTTCCGTAAAAAGAGGACCATAGCTCAGTTGTTGTTATAGTTGCTAGAGAGCGGCTCTCAGTCTTTCTTAGCCGGAAAGCGAGTTATCTGTGCATCAAAGAAGAAATCATAGGATAGGAATGGAAAGTACAACAGTCGCTACTAGAATCTCAAACAAGAACCGAGATGAACTCGATGGCAGAACCCTCCAGTCTAGGCGGATGATGATGGTCCCACTGCAGATGGCGACATGCTAGAGTGTGATGAGCCAGCTGACGATATCTGATGAGGGTCACGAGGCTGTGGAAATTGCAGGGGATGAAGCTGTTGTGGAGAACCAAGTGAGTGATGGAGATGATGATAACTAGGCCAAAGCCCTCTTCTTAATGTTGAAAAACTTGTTATTCGGTTTATATGGGATGTGGTCAATCATGGTGGTTGTAGCCAAATGGTTGGTGTTGGCCATTGGTCGGATCTTAATAACTTCTTTCTATAACCTAGTTGATAGTTCTTAAGTGCTCATAGGTATTACATTTTGCTCATATGAGAGTATGGTTTTGTAGAATAATACTAAAGGTTGGAGAATTTCAAGTTTTGAACTTTCTGGTACGAAAATCTTGGATAATCTATAAGATCTTACGTGGATTTTTATCCTATGAATACCTCCATTCAATGTTTTAAATACCGGTATTTTGGTCGTACCGGTCCAATACCCGACACGGTAATTTAATATTTTATTTTTATTTTTATACAAAACTTGTTACAATTTAATAAAAATAGTCAAAATATAAATACAATCCACTCAAAAATAATACCAAATAGGTATTTAATAACAAAATATTGATTTTAAAGTTTACAAATAACAAAATATAACATTAAATTATCAAAAAATAATTTTTAAAAAAATTCAAACAAAAATAATCAAAATACCGGTAGACTAGTAATACCGGAAATACCGGCTGGTATTGAATAGTGAAAATACCATAAGAGCT
The DNA here is from genome assembly GCF_010389155.1 of Erigeron canadensis. Taxonomy (NCBI): domain Eukaryota; kingdom Viridiplantae; phylum Streptophyta; class Magnoliopsida; order Asterales; family Asteraceae; genus Erigeron; species Erigeron canadensis. Next base: position 1,674,207 of record NC_057768.1, read on the forward strand.
CGGAGTATACTTGGGAAACCGAGCATGATATGTTGGTGTACTATCCGTCTTTACACATGGCATGGATCACGGGGACGTGATCGATTCTGAGTGGGGGAGATTTGTAACACCCCAATACTTTAAGGTAATAGAAAATTAACCCTTTTCATATTTTTGACATTAAATTAATTTCCTAAAATTTTGTTTTGAGATAAGGGGTTAACTTAGTTGGAACTTTAGTGGCTAGCGGGTATAATATACCCATTCTAAATTATTAAAAACGTGGCATCAAAGGGGGATAGCCAGCCACTTTCATTTTGATAATTCTTAGTTTTATTCTTCTTCTCCCTAATCCTTTACAATTTCAATCCTCCTTATCGCAAATCAAATCAATCCTTACAATTAATCAAATTTATTAAAGAAGCATTCAAGTCAATAACCCTCCATAATCATCAAGATGCTAAAATCTTCTTAAACTAATTTATTAATAATTAGTACCGACCCATTATACCCGATTAAACAAAATCAACCCCTTTGATTGCTAACACGCTTACTCTAAAATCAACCCATTTGATCCAAAACCAACACATTTGACCTACCACAACCCACTTTATCCAAAACAACCCATTTAACCAAAAATCAACTCATTTGACATGTCAACCCAAAAATAACTCATTTTACCTAAAAACAACTTATTTGACATGTCAACTATTAATCGGGTCGGTCGACCCGTCCGGGTTGGGTTAGAGTTTTCAACCTGTCAACCTGACCCTAACTGTCTTAATTAAAAACCCTAGTTAGATATTATACATAAAAAAAATTGTCCCATGAATATACTTTTTAATCGTCATTCTTTATTGTGTCTTATTCATAGCCAGGGTTATAAATACCAAACTCTTTTTTTCTTTTACTTTTTAATGAACTAGAGAGAAGACCCATGCGATGCACGGCCAGATAAGTCGATATATTTGACTTCTTGACTAAGGTTTCTTTATCATTAATTGATGTTTATCAAGTAGTTTATTTAACGAATGTTTTTAGTGAAATTTTCTAATGCATCCTCATCTTATTTGTAAATACCACCATTACGGGCTGGTACAATTTTCTAAGAAATGGACCTATACGATCCATGTTGTGAATACCCTACATACTTTTATCCACTTATATTTATACGTAATATATAATAACATTAATAAAACATTATTATTTTCTTAAAAATTCAAAGTGTTACATGTTTAAAGATATTTTTTGCAATATATCTTGCACTAAATTGCAATTGTAAAGGAGAAATATGGTGGAGTCGGGGATGAAAAATCTTGTTTGGGACGATTTGAAAGTTTTTAAATACAAGTGTTTTAGATAAGATTTGAAAGTACATCAAAAAAGATATCTATTTGAAAAACATGGTTGATTTGATGTACTTTTATTAATAGCCGCGAGCCCGCGACTACATAGCAGCTAGTAGAGTATGGGTTAGAGCTCACGCAAGGCATATCAACCATAGATTGCGGACCATTCCAATTCCTTCCAGATACCTCTTAAGGAAAATCTTGAATCCTAAATTGACAGGTTAGCATGAGCTTATCCATGCGGTTTATAGAAATCCATTTTTTAAAGCTTTCAAATATATCAAGTCATGAGGATACACAAACAGCCCCTTCTTGCTACACTACAAAATAAAATCTCTTACAACTTGAATATATTCGATAAACAGACGATTTGTGTTTGTACAGAGTGGATGTGAAGAAAGGCATTGTCGCATGCGTTTTTTAACAGCATATTTCAGAAGTACAAACGCCGTAAGGTACACATCACAGGATTCTGATCAAAGTACTTCATGTGCCTTGCCAAAATACCTATTTATAAATAGAGACTGCAAGATAAATACACATAAGTTAGGCAAATACAGTAGATCACCTTGGGAACTTTGATGAGGTGGTATATACTAAAACTAGACTTTGGAAACCTTTCAACTCATATGTTCCACTTTCAACCCTCTTATAAGTAAATGTCACTATTTACACCACAGTTTTTTATAGTGAATAAAAGAATAATTATACCTTGACACTCGAGACATCCGGGATATCAGGTGTCGCAACAGGATAAAATTTATAAAACTTCATGTTCTGAAATGCAGCCACTTGCTCTTGACTCATGTTCTCTCGAGCTTTCTTTCGCTTTTCCCTAGCCTACACGAGACAAACGGCAAAAATGAAACAATGTTCATATAGGCATATAAACCAAATGCTGTACAACAGACAAACAATTAACTTGGTAAAGCTACCTCACGATTAGCCCTCTTTCCTTCTCGAACCCTTTCCTTGACAAACTCCTAAATAAATAGAAAACACATAGTGAATGATAAATACTTTAAATAACTAACTGACAACTGAAGAACACAGTCATCAGTAATCGATTAGGTATTTAGGTTCACCTTGAAGGCATCCTTCTGATCTTCAGGCAGCAAGTCCGCAGCAGTTAGCTCATCAGTAAATTCCTATAGAAGATATTCAGGTTTCCATGATTGGATAATTAAAACTAAGGTGGCTAAATAGATAGTCAAATTGGGCAAATAATTTAAGACAAGTCAAACTAGGCCAGGTTGGGTTGACCCATAAACAATATGTCAATATTGATTTTCCAAAAACTTAACTGTTGTCAAACACCATTTTCTATCCGGTATTCCGGCTTACACTCTCCACAAAATAGATGACAAACCAGCCAAGAGACTACCAACCAAATACCTAAGAAAACAATGAAAACAAAAAACTTAAAATTATAGCTCACCTCTAGATCATCCATATCTCAGTCAAACTTAGACAATCTACAAAAAGCAACATGACATAGCACTATAGCCCAGAACCAACGCCGCTGGTCGGACCACAGCAGAAACCGCTGGTCGTTGTTCTGATTCTATGATTGGTTCTCTAACCAAAGCTTATACATCTTGTCCACAGGTCATGGGAATATCTAGCAAGCTCTATAATAATCTTTTGTGTATTTCTAAGCATCATTTGAGGTAAGATATCGGATTTCCCCTGTGAGACATAATCAAAATGTGTTTTCCTATTAAATATGAATTAGCCAAATGAAATCTCGGGTCCTTTATGTGATTGGTTGTATTGGGAGGGTTCTTGTAGGATCCAGTTACGGGAACTTATGATGCCAGAATTGAATTTATGGTCCTATATGTAGTTTATGGTAATGTCATGTGTGTTGCTACCTTTATGCTCTATTGATGTTTAGCTAATACGGGAGAGTATTAAAGGATATATAGGTTATGAAGCTACACGGGATTTTTTTTAGATGTGCACGAGCAGTATGGGTTTGATAGTTGCCAATGTAATTGCCTTGACTCACCTCATGTTTGATTATGGAGGTTGAACTTGAAGGGAGGTGATTGAGTCTTCTTGATTTGCATAGTGTACTTGGAATTTGTTGTGTTATCCCATAAATTGTGTTATTATGCTATATATATTGACATTGATCGTGTAATTTCATGTCATTGAGCTTTGTTGATAGATTTAGTTGCTTGTAGTAACACTAGTAACCATAGAGTTGCTGTGATCACTTGTGTACGTGTGAGAGCCCTGAAATGTGTAAGGTATCTTGTGTTGTTGCTAGTCTAAAGAAATACTGAATACTAGAATAAATAGTGTATCGTGTAATTGGCACTACCTTAACCTATAGTGTATCGTGTAATTGACACTATGTCTTTCTATAGTGTATCGTGTAAGTAGCACTTTGCTATTTCAAAGTGTATCGTGTAATTGACACTATGTTGTTTTTCAGTGCAATGGAGATAGGATTCCTTGCAATACGAATCCATATGAGCTGAAATGCTAGGCACATTGATAGGACTTGTGGGCTAATCCTATATGTTGTATATTTGTTAACAATTTACTGCAGGTTATATTTGTTGGAGTAACCTGATGTGTGATATGATAGACACATGCATTGGATTTACCGGTTATCCTATCTGTGGTATATTTGTTGTGTATGCGTAATGATTGGTTGCAGGTTATGACTATTGAGATAAACTGAGGTAAAGTGCATGTGATAAACATATATAAAATTTGTGGGTTGATCCAATTCGGGGTTTGTGTACTGTTAATTTGGGCGGGTCGCTTGAGTTGGGGTAACCCATGGTGAAATATACGAATGTAACCGTTTACAATAAACATCTTTTGGGAATATATTTATATAATCCCTTCATCTTACTCAGTGTTTTTACTTTGTCGATTGTGTCTCGCAGAGTAGCATTGATAAAGGATCGTGTGAGAAGCAGCGGGTAGACTAGAGTGCATAGTCTTGAGGAGGCCTTAACTACTAGATACATTTAGACATTTAATATTACCTTTCATTTCGGGTTTGTGTTGGCCCATGGATTGTATTCATTTCAGGTTTCTTGAATTGATGTGGTGGGATTGACTAGTAACACTATTTAAAACATTTGTGGTCAACTTTACTTGTCGGTTGGCAATGTTTTACATTTAATAAGACCTTTTTCCGTGGTCTTTAATATGAAAATTTTTGAAATCTGGATGTTTTAAAGGTTGGTGTTACAACCAGAAAGCATACATCTTAACATACAAGGAGGATCAGAGGAGAACTCCATAGTTAAGCGTGCTCGAGCGGTAACAATGCCATATGGGTGACCCTTTTGGGAAGTTTGCCCGGGCAACCAGAAACAAAGCCGTGAGCTTGCGGGCAAAGTGGACAATATTGTGTTGTGGTAAGGCGGGGTGTTACAAGTGGTATCAGAGCAACCATTGGATTTTTAGGAGTGTTTGGCGCACTTGCATAACTCAACGAGGACGTTGAGTTGTGTTGAGGGGTGTGAAAGCATACATCTTAACATACAAAGGGATCCTGGATATAAGTGACCTCATTCGTCTTACATAACACAATGTGTTTTGGGCGTATTAGCTGTGGATGAAAGGAGAACTTCACAGTTAAGCGTGCTCAGGCGGCAGCACTATATGGGTGACACTTCTGGGAAGTAGGGTGAGCAAAAACCGAACCGAAAAAACCGAAAACCGAAAAAACCAAAAATCATTGGTTTTGGTTTTCTAAAAACCAAAAGTTATAGTTCAATTTTGGTTTCTAATGAAAAACCGAACCATAAAAACCGAACCGAACCAAAAAAATATATAGTTATTTTATTTTATACTTATATCATTTTATTATTAATTTTGGATAAATATGTTAATATATTTGCATTTTTAGGTGTAAATAATAAAATCATATATATGTTTTAAGTGAAAATACACAATAAGATTGATTTGCTTTAATAATTGTATAATTAAACAAAGCATAAAACATATAAATAGTTATATATAAATTTGTTTGAAGTTTGTACAACTGACTTTTATGGATTTGTTGTCATTGTTGTAGTGTTATTGTTACTATTATTGTTTTGAAAACAAGTTGAAATTAATTATGATGTAATTATAGGGTATAAACTTATAAACTTTTTAAGCTTAATTTGACCCAAATCACAAGTAGTTAAAAACCGACTAAAACCGAAAACTGAACGAAATATACCCAAACCGAAAAAACCGAAACCGAAAAAACCCAAACCCAATGGTTTAGGTTTTCAAAAACCAAATTATAACGGCTCGGTTTTAGTAAAAAACCGACCCAAACCGAACCGTACTCACCCATACTGGGAAGTTTGTTCGAGCAACCAGAAACAAAGCTGTGAGCCTGCGGGCAAAGGGGACACTATTGTGATGTGGTAAGGTGGGTGTTACAATTCTTTCATAATCTTTTATTATACTAAAACACAGTTGCTCTAATAACTTATCGACCAATCACAACTCTCGATTTTTAAAGTTGACTATTGTTTTCAATTTTGACTTTAATTTACACTTTTTGGTTTTCTATCACAAATTTACCATTTAGACCCAATAGTTTTAATATGATAAATAAATAAATAATAATAACTAATATATATCCGATAGAATAATAACAAATATCTATCCAATAGAATAACAAGCGATGTATATCTAATAGAATAATAATTAAGATATATCCAATAGAATATTAACCAATATATATCCAATAATAAATTCTATCATAAAATAAAATGATAGTGACTTATTATGATTTTTTCATGTTCATATATCGCTAACTATGTCACAATTTAAAATTTTGATAAATAAATTATATTTTGTAATATTCAAATATCGCTAAACTAAACCACTTTGATGAACATATTTTTAAAAAATGTTTCAATATATATTCAAAGTATTGATATATAGATCAAGTTTTTACTCTCAAAATACTATATTAACATTTAAACCATAATAGATTAATATCCAATATTAATAACGTTGTAAGACTCTTGTATTAGACACGAGCCTAAAATCTAGTGACTCAACTAATGGAGTTTCAAATTGACCTTGGGATTGAATATTTGGTCCGATTGAGTTGACTTTTAATTTGGACGATTCAAGTTACATTTTCTTTTCATTAAAAAAAAAAGAAAAGAAAATAACTGTATCTTATTTGAGTCGAGCTCCGAATTGGTAATGTGGCCCTTGAATTTAGTCAAACGTTGAGCATTAATTCTTTTAATCTTAATCTTAATCTTAATATATACTATAAGACAGTTGAACTAATGACTTATTAACCAATCAGATTGCTCAATTTCATTAAATTGGCTCTCGCTTATGTCATCATTTAGATTAGCTATAAATTAAAAACTCTAATAATCATTATCCAAATATATTATTATATTAGTATTTATATTAATTTGTAGAAAAAATTTCATTAATTTACACTTTTTTATTTTACATCAATAATTTACACTTTTTAGCCCTCAATACTTAATTTATATTTATTTTTAGCATGAAGTTGAGGAGTTTTTTCAAAAAAGTTACAAAAGGTATTTATATTTAATTTTTTAAAGTTTCAATTGGCACTCAAATTAATAATCTTAATTGTTATCAAAGAGTATGAAAACAATCTTAATTGTTATCTAATTATCATAGGAAATGTGATTGAAAGTAAACCTATTCGTGTTATGAGTCCGCATCATGATCAAATACATATACTTGAATGTCAAGTATAAAATCACAAGTATGTTTATATTTTAATTCCTAATTATCTTTAATAATAATATCAAATTATGAGTACAACTAATTTCAAAAAATTTATAATAGAGAAATTATTGTAGCATGTGCCTTGTGAAATGACTACGACAAATAATTCCATCAATATGTCTCAGCGAATAATGACACTGACGAACATGTGATTATTGTACTATAACTTGCAAAGTATAACACTTATAACTGTATACGTTTAAAATTATAAGCTTTTATGAATTAAATGTATGAACATCTAATATTGATAATATCGTAAACCCCGTATCCAGTGTTGGATACGGGTCTAAAATCTAGTTAACCCTAATTATTGGATCATAATGCTATGCCTTTTATATCTCTATATCTTAGTATTAATCATAGAGAATTTTGCATGAATTCTTTATGATTTTTACTATTTATTTAACAACTTTAAATAAATCAAGTACACAAGCATACAATTTATATAAAATAAGCATGCCATTTCATAATATCAAAACTTGCATAAAGGGTTTCGATATGTGTACCTTTGCGCAAAGCTTCCAATAATATTAATAATAATAATTATTATTATTATTATATTATGGTCTAAACTAAAACCCCTCTACGATCGAATACTTGACACCCCTATACCGTATGCTAGTACTTGATCACAAACTCACAAACCCGTTGTGTAATGCCCTAAAAGTCGAACCCCAAAAACCAAAAAACTCTTTGGGTTTTTGCCTTCGGTCGAACAAGAGAAAGAGGGAGAGAGATGAGAGTGTTTTTCACAATTAGATTAATTGTGTATGTGTGTAAAAACCCTTAACCTTTGCATTATATTTATAGGCTTAGATTAAAGGGTTTTAGACTTGGAAACCAAGTAATCTCAAGGCCTAGAAGCCTTGACAATTTCGGCCCCCATAGTGGAATTAGGAAACAATTCTTAATTCACTCCAATACCTCCTTTTTAATTAATTAAACACTATTAAACTTTTAACTAGTTTAATTAATTATTTAAGTGATCGTTTTAATTAATATATTACTTTAATATACTAATTAAATATATGGAGTTCACGTATTTTGTGTAACCCCGTAGGCTTAAATGATTACCGGACATGCGTTTATTATAACGTGATCATATTCCAACAGTTAGATCTATTAGCATAGACTAATAACAGGATATAAGTTAATTAATATTTGTTGTATTAAAGCATTGCGTGGTTAGTTGATGTGCATTGAAATCCTTAGGTTCACCTCAAGTGTAGTCGGTTTAGGTGGTACCTCACGGAATGTTGAACAAAGTGGAGTATGTGTAGGCTAGAGGTTTTAGGGAAAATAGAGACATTCTTATGTGAGGCAGTTTTGAACACTGACCGTTTTTGGATGAGTATCCTACATTGTGTTTCCCGTCCCTTTCTTAATAAAATTTTTATAGAAAGGAAATCAGTTTATTAATATTAGTTAGAGCATGTCTAATTAATTGGGTGCTTTATTCCCTGCTTACTGAAGTACCCGGGGTTATGTGTTCAAAATCATAAGTAAATTTTGATCAACCTTAACTTGATAAATGATATATATACTTACATCCTTCCTAGTGTTTGTGTTTTGTGTGCAGGATTTTATATTTGGACTTAAAAAGAGAAGAAAAGCTTTTATAGGGGTAAAAGTTAAAAGACTAAAGAAAGGAAAGTTAGAAGTGAAGAATTTGAAGACTTGAAGAGTGCTGGATGTAAAGTTTATTTGCTGGAGTATAAATACCCTATTTAGGGTCCCATTTATAAAAAAATCACACACATATATTTTTTAGCCACTTTTTCTCTCAAATATATTCGTATATTTCTTGTATATTTAATCATCTAGATCAAATTATTCTGTGTTGTTTATTATTAAGATCTCAATCGTATTGATTAAGATCATAGTTTCAGGATTGTAATCAAAACTATAAACAATAATAATAATAATTGTTGGTCTTAATCGGGCCGACTGATTTGTTATATTGGTGATTCAATTTTCGTTCATGGTATTAGAGCCAGGTTCTTCTGATTGGTGTTTCTGATTAAGGTTATTGTTCAATCAGGGCGTATTTCGATTTCCGAAACCCTGATTTGAAAACCCTAATTTTTTAGGGTTTATTCATCTTCGATTCGTGATATTCCGCTGCTTCCTCTATTTTAGGGTTTGTTCTTGACTAAGTGAATCAAGAACAGATCTATTGTTGCCAGATCCTGGATCTCTCTTGACTAAGTGAATCAAGATCAGATCTAGGGTTCCTCTTCCTTCATCCGAGAGCGCTGTATTGTTATCTCTTCTTTTTTTAATATTTGTTTTTTGTGTGTTTTTTTACTTCAACTATTTTTCTTCTTCTCAGATTAATCTTTTATATATATATATATATATATATATAATTTTTAAATCTTTTCTCACATAAAAACAAGTTTGCTAACGCTTGACCTGCCTTCATATGAAAGGTTAGGAATCCCGCCTCTGGCATTCTTGTGTGATTAAAGAGTATTTTCACAAAATTGTTTTACTTGAGAAGAAGTTTTTTAGTTGTTGTCTGTGATTATTTGGTTGTTTATTTTTGTGTGATTTCTGTGTTTTATTTGCTGCACTATTTTTATTTTTTGGTTATTTGTTCTTATTTGTCAAGATGGTTAATTCTCCTCATAATTCTGTGCATAATAGTGATCATGAACCTGAAAGTGATATTGATAATTAGAATACTAAGATAAGTAAACTTGATTTTGGTGATCCTTTGTATCTGCATGCTAGTGATATTACTAATGCTCCACTTATAAGTTTAAAGTTAAAAGGAACAGAAAATTACAATGTGTGGAGTTGTGCAATGTTGTTAGCATTAGAAACTAAAAATAAAAAAGGATTTATTGATGGAACTTGTGTGAAATCTGTGGATAATGATGTGTTAGCCCAACAGTGGGATAGATGTAATGCTGTTGTTCTTTCCTGGATTCTGAATTGTGTTTCTGAAGAATTGTATTTAGGTCAAATATTTTCTAAAAATGTTGCTGTTGTTTGGAATGAACTTAAGGAAACCTATGATAAAGTTGATGGTGTTATTACTTTTAACTTGCATCATAAAATTAATTCTCTCTGTCAGAATAATTCTTCCTTGTCTGAATATTATCATAAACTGAACTCTCTTTGGAAACAATTTGATGCTCTCATTAAACTGCCTACTTGTGTTTGTCATGCTGCAAATGATTTTCATAAACATAATTGAACTTATAAAACTAATGCAGTTTCTTATGGCTCTAGATGAGTCCTATAGTTCTGTTAGAAGTCATATTCTCACTAGTGATCCTTTACCTTCTGTTAAAAGTGCTTATTCTTTGTTGTCTAGGGAAGAGTCTCACAAGAATTCTTCTAATGTGTCTAATAAAGGGTCTTCTAGTGCTTTTGTGTCAAAATTTAATGAGCCTAAATAAAAGAAAATTTAATTCAAATAATAATTTTGGTAACAGAAATCAGAATTTTGGAACTAGAGGTCCTAATACTAGTCTAAATTGCACAAACTGTAAGGGTGTTGGTCACACTATTGAAAGATGTTATGAGTTAATTGGATATCCTCCTGGTTATAAAAGAAATAATAATTTTCAAGGTTCACAGTTAAGTTCAAGACAAAATTATAATAATAATGTTGTGTCTGATAAACATAAGAATCATGATGTTGCTTCTACTTCTTCTTCTACTACTGGTTCTACTTTGTCTCTTACAAATGAACAGATGTCAAAGCTTTTAACTCTGCTGAATGACAAACCTTCTATCTCTGCAAATCTATCTCATATGTCTGGTACTTATTTCAATTCTAATAGTTTTTTCAACAAGAATTTTGATAAATTTTTTTGTTCTACTAGTGAACAATGTGCTAAGAGTAAACATGATGGTTGGATAAGTGATTCTGGTTTCTTGTGAAAATATTATGAATGGTATTGATGTATCTGATTTGAATTTTACTGTGGGTCATCCAAATGGAACTTTAGCTAAAGTAGTAATGATTGGAAACCTAAAACTGAATAATGTGGTAACCTTATATGATGTTCTTATTGTACCAGAATACTGTGTGAGTTTACTTTCAGTACATAAGCTAGCTAGAGATAGTAAGAGATTTATAGGGTTTGATGAGTATATATGTTATATTCAGGTTTAAAAACCAAGAAAACTCTTTGGACTGGTAGTGAAAAGAATGGTTTGTATGTTGTGGATGATGTTTCTGAGTGCCAAGGTGTGTCTAATTGTGCTTCTGTTTGTTATGTTTCTTATTCTTTGTGGCATAGTAGGCTTGGTCATCCTGGTGATCAAGTTCTTACTGTGCTGCAGCATACTCTTGATCTTGATAATAAACCTAAGACCTCTCCCTGTGACATATGTCATAAAGACAAACAAACAAGGGAACCATTTCCTTTGAGTACTCATGTTTCAAAGGAAGTTGGAGAACTTGTTCATTTAGATTTATGGGGACCTTATAAGTTGGCAAGTAAAGAAGGTTTTAAATATTTTCTTACTATAGTGGATGATTTTTCAAGGGCAGTTTGGACTTATTTACTTAAATCTAAAGAAGATGTTTATGTGAATATTGTTGATTTTGTATCCTTAATTGAAAATCAGTTTAGTAAACATGTAAAAATGTTTAGGTCTGACAATGGAACTGAATTTATAAATCAAAAATTTAAACTGTTTTGTTCTGAAAAGGGTATTTTGCATCAAACTTCTAATGTTTATACACCTCAACAGAATGGTATTGTGGAAAGAAAACACAGACACTTGCTCAATATTGCAAGATCTCTTATGTTTCAGGGGGAATTACCTCTTGTTATGTGGACTGAATGCATTCTGACTGCCACCTATTTGATTAACAGGATTCCTTCTTCTGTGCTAAATGGTCATTCTCCTTATTATAATTTGTTTAAATCTGAACCTTCTCTCTCACATTTAAGATCTTTTGGGTGTCTTTGTTTTGCTACTATTCTAAATAATGGTGATAAGTTTAGTAGTAGAGCAGAAAAATGTGTCTTTATTGGATATTCAAATGAAAAAAAGGGTTATAAACTCTATAGTTTAGACAATAAAAATGTTTTTTATTCAAGAGATGTTAAGTTTTATGAAACTGTGTATCCTTTTAAAATGAAAAATAAGTCAACTTCTGTTGATAATAATGAAAATGTTAATCATTTAAACTTTTTTGACACATTTTTTTCTGACCCAATACCCTATGATGAAGTGAGAGAAACCCCTAATTATGATGGTAATACTAATAAGTTCAAGACTACTGCTAATGTTGGAGATAGAACATCAAATGTTCATTCACCCATTATGCATGGCGGTCTTGAATCTATTAGTACTGCAACACAAAGTGATGATATAGATAATTCTGGGGGTAGTCAAGATGTTCTTGAACATTTTGATGATCAATCTCCTGAAAATGTTAATATTGATTCTGTTAATGAAATTGTTAATCTTAGAAGATCAGAAAGATCTTCTGTTTTTCCTCACAAGTATAAAGATTTTGTAATAAATGGAAAGGTTAAGTATGGTGTAGAAAAGGTTGTGAACTATTCTTGTCTGAACAGTGAAAATTATTGTTTTATTACAAATTTGAATAAGAGTTCTGAACCTAGGTCATTTAGTGAAGCTTGCAAGGATTTAAATTGGGTGCAAGCAATGAATAATGAAATTGAGGCTTTGCATAGAAATAATACTTGGATTTTAGTGGACCTTCCTAAAGGAAGAAAACCCACAGGTTGCAAATGGATTTTTAAGATAAAATATAAATCTGATGGGTCAATAGAAAGATATAAAGCTAGGCTTGTAGCTAAGGGGTATAGTCAAAGAGAAGGTATTGATTTTGATGAAACCTTCTCTCCTGTTGCTAAAATGGTCACTGTTAGATGTGTGTTGTCCTTGGCTGTTAATAATATTTGGCCTTTGTTTCAATTAGATGTTAATAATGCCTTTCTATATGGTGATCTTTATGAAGATGTTTATATGATGTTACCTGAAGGCTATAGTGATAATAGTGGTAACAAAGTATGCAAACTTGTTAAATCGTTGTATGGGCTTAAACAAGCTCCAAGACAATGGAATGAAAAGTTAACCAAAGCTTTATTTGAATATGGGTTTGTTCAAAGTAAGAGTGATTATTCTCTTTTTACTTATAGTAAAGATACTGTGTTTGTTGTGTTATTGGTTTATGTTGATGATATTGTGTTAACTGGAAATGATGACATTGAGATTGAAAAGGTAAAATAGTTTATGCAAACTAAATTTATGATCAAAGATTTGGGAAAATTGAAATACTTCCTTGGTATTGAAGTTCTTTATAACAGTTCTGGTATTTGTTTGTCTCAAAGAAAATATTGTATGGAATTGATGAATGAATTTGGCCTGTTAGGGTGTAAACCTATGAAAACACCTATGGAAGGTAACTATTCTATTTCCAAGAGTACTCCTAATGATAAAATTTTGGAAAATATTTTTGTTTATCAAAGACTTATAGGTAAATTGATTTACCTTACTCTCACCAGACCTGATATAAGTTATTCTGTGCATGCATTAAGTCAGTTTATGCATGCACCCACTGCTGAACACTTGAAATTGGCTTTTAAAGTTTTGAGGTATTTGAAAACTTCTCCAGGAAATGGTATTCAGATAAATAAAAATGATAATCTTGATTTACATGGTTATGTTGACTCTGATTGGGGAAGATGTTTAAATACTAGGAGATCTGTAACTGGATTTAACATATATTTTGGTGGTAATTTGATTTCCTGAAAAAGTAAAAAGCAACCTACAGTTTCTAGGTCCTCTGCAGAAGCAGAATATAGGGCTCTAGCTTCTATTACTTGTGAATTACATTGGATTATAAATCTGCTTTCTGATCTTAAAGTGAGTAATGTTATTCCTGCACAAATTTTCTGTGACAATAAATCTGTTATACAAATTGCTGGGAATCCAGTCTTTCATGAAAGAACTAAACACTTGGAAATTGATCTTCATTTGGTTAGGGAAAAAATGTGTGCAGGATTAGTGAAAGTTATTAAGCTTAAATCCAAAGAAAGTGTTGCTGACATTATGACTAAAAGTCTTTCTTCTGATCAGCATAATAACCTATGTGTCAAATTGGGTTTAGTTGATTTATTTCAAGTTAAGGTTGAGGGGGAATGTTCAAAATCATAAGTATATTTTGATCAACCTTAACTTGATAAATGGTATATATACTTACACACTTCCTAGTGTTTGTGTTTTGTGTGTAGGATTTTATATTTGGACTTAAAAAGAGAAGAAAAGTTTTTATAGGGGTAAAAGTTAAAAGACTAAAGAATGGAGGGTTAGAAGTGAAGAATTTGAAGACTTGAAGGGTGCTGGATGTAAAGTTTATTTGCTGGAGAATAAATACCCTATTTAGGGTTCCATTTATAAAAAAATCACACACATATATTTTTTAGCTACTTTTTCTCTCAAATATATTCGTATATTTCTTGTTTATTTGATCATCTAGATCAAATTATTCTGTGTTGTTTATTATTAAGATCTCAATCGTATTGATTAAGATCATAGTTTCAGGATTGTAATCAAAACTATAAACAATAATAATAATAATTGTTGGTCTTTATATTGGTGATTCAATTTTCGTTCATTATGCAAAAGTTTTTGGGATATCTAAACTGGAGTTTATCTTTTCTTTGCATTGGTAGTCCGGTATCTGAGACTTCAGCATGTTTGCTCATGGCCTTGAACAACATATTGTAGTCGTTTAGATGGGACTGTTCTCTTGAAAACCCGCGTCGAGATCACGACTTACATTTATCTTAGTAGTTTGAGGCCAGTACTTCTAAATTTTATTACCTTTCTGTTTTCCATCTGATTTAGTTTTGTTTGTTTTAGTTTTAATTGTTTCTGTCAATGGACGTTAATTGACCTATATACACAGATACATTCTCGAAGCCAGTATCTAATTCATCAGAATCACAACAAAGTGGTGGTTGGTTTAAGGCATTTACGTACAGTTGCTGCTTACCAGCCATATTTTGATGGGATGTCGACACATCTGATGTTTTAGAGAGGATCAAAAATTCCTTCTTGCCTTTTGGTGGGAGCTTCAACGAGAAAACTGCTAGCAACCCAGACTTGCCCCATTTTTTTCCCAAAATGGGCGTATATGCCACCATAATTGCAAAACAAGTTTTCGTGTTTCAAAATTCGCAAAACAAAGATACCCGGTACTTCGGGTTCATGCTCTTCACTTCAACCCGGCAATTGTAATGCCGGTTTATAAAACTATAATACATGAATTGAAGACATCTATATTTGGCACGAGGTGAAGAATAGACTGAAGCCGGCAATCTAAGTGCCGGGTACGAGATTTTTTTGTCAGAATCCGGCAATTCAACTGCCGGGTTTAAATCATGGCAAAACGTGGCTTGATTTGGCATCGTAAGGACCGACAACACAGGCTTAAACCGGCATTACAATTGCCGGGTTGTAGTGAAGAGGATGAACCCGGCACTTTGTTTTGCAAATTTTGAAACACAGAAAACTTGTTTTGCAAATTTGTTGGCATATACGACCATTCTGAAAAAAAAAATCAAGCCAATCCTCCTTTGAATATTATTTATTGCTGAGCTTAACATACCCACTTCATATTGTACTTCCTACTTAAAATTATGAATTACGTCGAAAACCTTAAGTTTACAGTAGCTCTTTTGGTGTCAACCGTTAAGTATGGGACTTGCTTTTTTGTTTGATATGCAAATGTTCTCATCAATGACAACTTTTTCACGCATCATAAGTTCTTTGCCATGAAAAGCATTCGGAAGATGCTTGATAAAAACGTCGGTAAGTGTCTGCCTAGATTACACCATAAAATCAAATAATCTCGACAAGTATCTCTTTGTCAGTGGTTATATGCAATGACTATCACTTATCGAAAACATCATGCAATTATACGATACCCACATCCTTTTGCACTTTTTTGTGTCTCTTTATTCTTTGATCAGGTATGGACCTTTTTGGATATGCACTACCTTGATATTCGTGGCAGCTTCGATTGGTACATTTGCAATAACCTAGCTATTTGGCTCACAAGCTACAGCATAAAGAGTGGAACTATGACATTAATCTGGTAACCTGGTCTGCTGGCTTGTTCTATGGCTATGTCCTTATTGTCCCTTTGTGCCTGTACATAATTCTCAAGTACTTCTCTGCACCCTCAACCCTTGTTCAGCTGTTCTGTCTATACGGTTACTCCTTGTTTATCTTCATCCCTGCAATGGTAAGGATTTTGCTTCTCAAGCTACTTTGTATATTCCGAATTGCATAAAATTAGATCAAGTCTTTTACAGATTTACTAATGATTTGATCAATGTGATTTCAAGTTGTAGTAATCAGGTCAAATTGTTATGGTATTAGGAGGGTTATTAGGCTAAAATTTTAGGAGGATCAATCATTTTTCTATTTTGATAATACATTGTCAACACAGTGATTATGGTTATTATATTTTGAAAATACATCATCAACAAAACAACCAAAATACGTTAGTGGTTGTCATATGAAAATTCATTGATGAGATACTTGTACTATATATATAGCTTTAAAAACCGAGTCTAATTCGTAAGTTGCAGTAATCACTTAGAAAACACACATCTAAACACCCTTGTAGATATAGATGTATACAACGTAATCAGTGGAAAACCTTAGATACATGCTTGGAGACTTGTGTTTGATAGACAATTTATTGGGTTGAATGCAGTGCCTATCTATCATTCCAGTGGAGATATTCAGATGGGTGATAACGGGTGTGGCTGGGCTGATGTCGGCATTGTTTGTGGCACAAAATCTGCGGAACCACATAATGTCAGCTGGTGAGAGGTGGTTCATAATTGTGGCTGGGATTTTCTTGTTGCAGTTGGCTCTCTCCTTTGTACTTAAGCTCTATTTGTTCAATATCAATGTGTAGTGTTTTACTTGCTAAGAAACACAATTATAGAGGATTAGAGTAATTGTGAACTAAATGAGTTGTTTACCGTTTAAATATTCCAGTGGACAGGATATATTCTTTCCTTTTTTAAGGTCGATTTTGATGTTATACGTATACAGAAATATCTATTAGTTGATGATGTTAAGATACTCAATTCTGACATAATCGGGGCATGGAAGAGCTGTGATGTAGAGTTGTACACGGTTACCTCTATCTAAGATATTGCCTGAATAAAATAAAAATAAGATATAACAAAACATAAAATATAAGAGCATATTAGAACACTTTAATCAAAACATAAGTTAAACATAACGACATGTATAATGTATTTATTAAAAGCAATGAAGCATAAAATGATATGTGAAGGTGGGCTTTGTTGGGTTTGGCTCAGGTCCAGGTACTAATGAAAACAATGGGGTTGGGCTTTTGATTACGGCTCCAATAAAATGGAATGGGTGGCTCCGTGGCTATCTATTGGCCGGCCCAAGTCAAAACCCAAAATATATGTACTATATTAAAATTAAAAAGTAGATAGAATAATGGAAACCTTCAGTATGACTATACGAAATCCAAGTTATACACTTCATATGAATTATAATATCATTATTATAAATCATTTTGATCTCTCTTTGAACTGAAACGTTTTAGAATCTTATGGTAAATCCTTTTGATATATACCCGAATTCATGGATATATAAGGGGGAATTCTTTGTAACTGTTATTCTTGATACTGCAGAAGCGATATAAGGGGGAATTCTTAGTAACTGCTTCCCCTTAGTAATTGACCATACTATCCCTATAACTTTTAATTAAAACAAGTTTTCGTAGTCGACAAAGATGTGATTATATGGGACTATGACCTGTGAATGTAGCTAACTAAGCCAAAATATCCATGTAATGCAACGATCTCGAAAAATGTCTATCCAACGCAACTAAAAACGAAATTTGTCTATGTAATATGTGAAACCGGATGAACTAGCAGTAGCCAGTCACCACTTTAAAAGTAGTCAATTTGTGTCCTATGTGGCCAATTTTACTGACCTCAGTGTAAAAAACCGATTATGTTATTATTTTATTTATATGTATATATATCGGGATATACATACATACACAGACATGTGATGTATCATCTTCAAATATTATTTTTATTTAAATATATGAACATAGTTAACCCTTGCTTAGGATGATTCACTACGAAAGCAACATAGAAAATAGAAATGAGAAAATAATGCATTATTTGGACAAAGTTGAGATCTTAGTAAGCTTATATGTGGTGTTGTCATAGTGACGTATCCAGATATCTAAATTTATTTTGCGTGTTAAAGACTTAAAAGCATATTGTACACCAAAAAAATTAAATAAATTGAGTATTAAACAATGGATAAGTATCTAAGGTAGGGTATACAAGTTCATAAGAAAATCTCAATCTTATCCTCAATCTCGCTTTTTCTCTCTTGGTAATAGATGGAAAAGAAAAGTAAATTCATTTCATATGTTTTCATTCCTTGGTTAGAACCTCGTAACCACAAATAATCACCAACTATGTCTTTTTTCTCATTCTTCAAGACTTTTCACACCACCAACACGTCCCTTTCTTCTCTTCTTAATGTGATTTTGAAAAGTAACATAATAGGAAAAGAAAAAAGAAATATCCCAAAAATCTCAAACAAAGTTCATACACTCCAAGATCATTGCTTTCTCTACCACTTTTATAAGACAAGAAAAACATTCAACATATCCCTCATAAACTTGGATTTCAAGCAGGCAAAAGAAGTAAGAAAAACCATGATATCATCAAGAATCACACTTAAAAAGCATCTCAAAGACCCTTCACTATTTTCTACTCTTGAAAGTGAAAAATGTATCTTTTGCTTCGTCTTTGACAATCAAATGAGAACACTTAAAAACTACATTTTGATGCATTAAAAGTCCATAAAAACTGACATAGTGCATAACTAATTATCATTAATTAAGTGTTTAACAACACATTGATTCGTCAAAATCGAAAAAATCTCTTTTTTTTGATGCATCGTATTGATGAATATGCATCCAAGATAGATGCACAAAAAAACGTGATTTTTTCGATTTTGACGGATCAATGTGTTGTTAAACACTTAAATAATGATAATTAGTTAATCACTATGTTAGTTTTATGGACTTTTAATGCATCAAAATGATGTTTTTAAGTGTTCCCACCGTTCTTATTTTAAAAGTTTTCTTACCGGAGTGTTACCCTATATATATATATATATATTATATAATTTTTTTTATTTTTCTTTTTCCTTTTTTTTATTTTTCATTTCAATCCTTTGTTTTTTTTTTTAATTTTTTTATTTTGTTTCATACTCAAAAATTTAGTGTTAAAGTTGATTAGATATAAAATATTTAGGAAACTCAATGTCTCAATTGATATATGTGCTAAAAACTTAGCGGCCGATATATCAGAAGATGGCCCTTTACCTTTACGATAAATCATATATCGTTGAAGTTTAACGGGTTTGGTCAAAGACAGTAAAAAACGGTCAATAACGGCTTTAAATAGTCAACTTAAAAATTTAGGTTTTTTTAGATAAAAAAACATGTTTTTGCTTTTAAAAGAAAGGAACGGGATATCATTTAAGAATTAAGTTTTTCTAAACAATAAAATCAATCTCAAAACACAAAGACAGAGAGGGGGCGACTAACTAGTAACTTTTCCATCTCTGGTGCTAACGATGTAGGTGAATGATGGTACGACGGTGGTGCCTTGACCGCGGTGGTCGCTGGAGTGATAGTCCTAGAGAAAAAGGAAGAAAGTAGTTTGAATGGTAGAAAGGAAAAAAGAGAAAGGGAAAAAGAGATTAGTAAATAGAGAGAAAAGTAATATCTTACCTTGCAAAATGGTTATTTTTTGGCATACACATTACCCCATCAATCTCACTCCATGTGAGTTGTCACATTTAACTAATTATTAATTTATTTATAACTATACTAAAGCAAAACCAGTGCGATGCATGTATGAATAATAGTTAATCTTTTTCATTATGTAGTGCGTCTCAAACGAAACCCGGGTTGTTGCTCCATTCAAGCTAAATATAAACAAATTGTTTTTCAACACCAGATACTCATTAAGCGGTTTAACAATAAACCCCCCGATGTAATACAAACCACCGTTTTTGAGTTTGTTGAGAAAAAATGCGTAAGATTATTTTTAGCAACACAATGCATTACAGTTCCTTGCATGTTAGAAAAATACAAAAAGAAATAAGTGACCATATATACATTTAGATCCATAACCCCGGTAGAATCATAAGTGTAAAGTTCATCCGGTTACATGATTTCATTTACTCTATGCTCAAAAACTCTCGCCATTAGATGTTCGTTCAAAGATTGGCAACACAATACTATGAATTGTAATATTGTATGGTTCATTAGTACTTGATATAACAATTATGCTAATAAAGCCATTTAAAAGAGAGCTTCCCACCAACCTTTTTACCGTCTAACCGAAATGGAGTAGACAAATGGCCTCATTACATCATTAGTGCAGGAACCAATATATATATATATATATATATATATGGGGATGGTAATATAAGGCTGTCGGGTATCTAAGCTTAGGTGTGGAACACTCACATACTAATTTTTTAAACCATAAATATTATGGGGGCCCAAACATTTATTCATTAAACAAGAAATAAATATTGGTATGTGAGGGCTTCCACACTTAAGCTTAGGTGCCGGACAACCTTATATTCCTTTTTCCCTATAAAAAAAGGGTAATGGGGGGAACCCTAGCCCCGGTACCACAATTGGATACCCATCGACCCACCCCGTATAAGCCATATGATGCCGGTAAAATACCTTAATCCTAATCCCCACATGATCTGGGCACCCCGAAGGATTGAACCCGCGTATTTAAACTTCACATATGGGTCTAGGCTTCATTGGTAACGGGTACCTTAAAGGAATTATTTTTTATGCCCAGCGGGAATCGAACCTGAGACCTTAAGGTCAACAAGTATTTGCCTTTTCGTCGAAATGGTGTCACATATACTTGAAATGCATGGTTCATTCAGGAAGAAAAATTTATTAACATCATAATCTTGTTGCTATCTACTATCGAGTAAAGTTACATGCTTTTGTTTTTCATTAATCTTGTTAGTTCAAAAGATCTCTATAAATAATAAATAAAATGGATATTGTTAGAATATATGAACATAAACACATAACAATTCATGAGTACGCAACGGAATAAAAACGTATATGCAATCATATTAATTAACAAAGAGAGAATCGAAACGTGTACCTTTGCGCAAAGCTTCCAATAATATTATTAATAAATATTATTATTATTTAGGGTCTAAACTAAAATCCCTCTACGATCGAACACTTGAGACCCCTATATCGTATGCTAGTATCCGATCACGAACTCACAAACCCGTTGTGTAATACCCTTGAAGTCGAAACCTAGAAACCGAAAACCCTATGGGTTTTGTTGCTTTCGGCCGAACATAGAAGAGGGAGAGAAGAGAAGGTTTTTGTTAGGGTTTTCAAGACTAAATGTTTTGAATGAATGAAAAACCCTAAACCCTTGATCTCTATTTATATGGATTAATTAGAAGGGTTTTCTAACTTAGTGACGAAGTTAGAGTGGGATTAGGAAACTACTTAGGATTTTCGGCCCCCTCCCCTTCATTGTACTATTAGGAAACTTCTAATTTACAATTTAATCTTTCTCTTTTAATTAATTAAACACTATTAAACCTTTAATATAGTTTAATTAATAATTTCGTGATCATATTTAATTAATATATTTCTTTAATACATTAATTAATTATATAGAGTTTACGTGTCATTTTGTATAACCCGTAGGCTTTCATGATTTCCGAACATACGTTTATTATAACGTGATCATATAGCAACAGATATATCATTACTCATAGGAGTAAAATGGTATTAAAGTTATACTTTCATGCAATTAGCTAATTTAAGTCATGACGCTGATTTAAATAAATGATTAACCAATCTATCTTTGGTGGAGTTCTAGCATCCATGTTTTTTTTGTAGGGGGCGTGAATTGATGGGACGTGTAGGTTAGGTAACAAATCAGAACCGGTTGGGTTGGGTTGAATTGAACACTCTTTTCCGAAATTTGAAATTTCTGCAGATATTTATAGTGTGAATTATGATCATACAAAAGCACTTCAATAATGATTTAAATTTATGAGTAAAATGGTTAACGTGGTTATAGGTATGGAAATCTTTTTAACCTGTTTGGAAAAGAGATTAGACAATATAGAGATGAAACGGAGAGGTCTGATAACAGGTAAAAACAGTTTTGGGTCAAAAAAGTCAAAACAGGCAATACAATATGAAATCAGTCCGGGTCAAAAAAAGCTATGTTAAAAATATGTATGATATAAAATTCGAAATATAAAATAAGGGTAGTCAACCATTTTGTAGGTTATAGTTGGCAATTTGGCATAGTGGATGGGGTGGGTCATGAGTAACGGGTTGTTAGTAGCTATTTTAGAGAAAGTATATGATATAGGATCGGGTGAAAAGTAAAATACATTTACGGAAAAATGTATCAACTAATAATGTACTATCCAAAAAGATTACTTAAAGCGTCGATAATTTTCTGGATGATTAGTTAGATTCATGAGTTTTGGTAGCAAATTTAAAACGACATATTCTTCCCTATACATACATTAAACTACTAAAGCCTGTTGTTGATTCACTCGGCTCTCCATAAATGCATATACATCCAGCTTTCCCTTGTATTTAAAATTTTTCTAATACAGCAAAAAAACTTAAACTCATATTAATTAGTCCGCAAAATATTAAATTGGTACTGTTCTATCTTATTGGATAGTTTGAAGCATATCAGCGAGACAGATAAGAAAGTTATCAACTATTGGCTTCGACTTCACAAGTTTGCTGATACGAGCACTGTAGAGTTCAAGAGCAAATTCTTGGGAGTTGGGACACAAGGGCTAGTTTATAGAGAGGAAAGAAGAATCTATTCAGAATTTTGTTATAGAGATTTCGTTGATTTGGCCAAGTTAGCTGATTGGAGAAAGAAAGAAGTCGTTGCACCAGCCTAGAATCAAGGTAATGTGGTTACAGTGCAAGAGATAATGTCTCTAACTCTCTATGCTATGAAAAGTTCGCTTCTCTTAGAAAACGTGGTTTTTGACCCGTTTATTTATATTATATGAATGATTAAATGAGGAGTGGGTCAAATGAACTAAAACTTAACAAGACTATATTTTGATTGTAAAATAGAAAAAATGAACTAGACCAAGTTGAGTCAACACAAGACTCGATAACCTTTTTTTTTGGCATGTTTTAAAAAACGACCTGTTGCAACTTTTAGACTTTCTTTCAATTTTACAAAACTAGAGAGATCTATATTTTATATTTCTGTGCAACACCTATATGTTCTTGGTCTCAATGTTGAGCGGACCATTAGGTGAATTTTAACATCTTTCTCTCGCCTAATCCTTTTTAAATGCTACTATTACACGTAACCAATTATAATTCCTCCCCGCTGCACGTGCTTTAAACTCTCGTATAAAACAAAACGTCAAGTATGGTTTATCATTTATGTATTATACTAGTTCTAATACTCGTACTATGTACGATAACTATATAGATTATATAATAACAAAATTCGAATATACCTTATACATGATTCATGAGTATGCAATAAATTGTGGTTAAAGTATGCCGATGATCGAAGCTAGGTTATAAGAAACAATATTGATAAATATAATATATATTTAATTAAAGTTTTGGATTTACATTAAATTGAACTTGTAAGCATAGTGGATGACGACAAATAACCTTGTGATTTCAGATCGCAAACTCAAAATTTTGACGTATTTATGTTAATAACTTATTATAAATAATCTAAGTGATAGGATATGAAGAACTGAGAAAGAAAAGGAGACAATTTTATTAATAAGAAAACAATCAATCAAATAAGGTTATAATGTGTTTTTTATATATAAGCCAAGAGTTAGAGTTTAATTCTAAGTCTAATAAAGAAATTGAATCTATATACTATTAATTAAGTTATTTAATATAAATAAATAAATTAAAAGCACACCTGCCAATCAAAAATTATACCACATGTGACATCCCCATCTTATTTTAGTTTATTGGTATATACATATTCCCTCTCATTCATTAAAAAAAAAAGAAAGATTGCGGTAGTATAGGCCCCATACTATGGGGTCATGGGGTGTTGATTTGTAAAAGATAAAGATTTTTGGAGAGTGGGGCGCATAAGCGGCAGCCCATTTGATCATCAACGCTGGCATTAAGCCCAAAACAATTAGGAGCCTCAATGCGGGCATTAAGCCCAATACAATTAAGAGCCGAAGAAGTAAGGCGGTGCAAAGAGCCCATACTTCGGCATTATGTTTGAAGACCAACAATATTATCTTATCTTATGTCTACTATATAACATAGAGAAATGCCCGACGGTGTGAAGATGGCGGCAACAGGTGGTAGAGTTGTCGACGTGTGGTGACGGTGGGGATGGTGGTGATAGCGGTGTGATTATTAATGTAAATGTAATTGATGTAAAAGAGAGTGATATAGTTATTTTAAAGGTTGAAAGATGCATGTGGTATGTAATTTCATTAAGGAATTATAAGTATATTAGGTAAAAATGTTTAAATTAGTAAAAAAAAAAAAAGAGATATTTTGGGGTTATCAACTATTTATTTGAAAATAGTACAAGGATCCATTTATTATTATTATTATTATTATGGGAAAATACTAAATGCTGTTAGCAGTATATATACTGCTCTCACATTCATCTTCTTCAATTTTTGGAACGTGATTAAATATCCAGCCCCCCTGATTTTCACCTTTGCTGTATCTAATTAAATACAGTAAACAGTATGCAAGCTTTCCTCTATTATTATTCATTTTTATTTTTTTGAACGGTATACTAACATATTACTACGTTAACTCGAATCGTTAGGATGAAACGTAAAATTTTTCATGAGAATACTTCAATTATTATTATTGATCGTGGCTGCCATATGTTTTTACGCATTGGTCATCTTAGATAGATGGCTTCCTAAAAATCGGAAAATGGAGAGTTATGAATCAGAGCTAATTGGGGGGGGTTTCAAGTGTAATGGATATTGCTATGAACGGTGGTGATTGTTTGGAGATGATGAACATGATGATAAAGGAATTGTTGGACAGGCTGCCACGCAATATCATTTAATTTGAGGTTGAAAGCAACTAACAATACAGAGATTGTGCTGCGGGATGTTCGTGGTCAGGTTTGGTCTGGTTTGGACTAAATCTCAAATCAAATCAGGATTTGCAGTTTCAACTTATTTCAAGTCGGACCAAACCAAACCATGTAAGCCAGTCCGGTTTGACCGGTTCAATGGTTTCGTGATTTTTTTTTCATTTTTATCCCTAAATAATTTTATGCATATATATTCCGTATATATATTTTTTTCTTTCTTTTATTACTCAAATAAATATCACGAACACTATGATCTTAATATTATTAATAAAAACACTAATAAAGTTACAATTATATTGTGTTTTATACTCACAAAATATGAAATATTAAAGGTGATGAAGGACTCGAGTCTTATAATTTTGATCTTTGAGTGGAAAATAGTGGAGTAATGAAGATGAAAAAAATAAAAGGATAAACTAAAAATAGGAAAGAATGAAAGAAAAAGTAGATTTATATAATATAAATAAATGTTTATTAGAATATCTTATAATTGTCTACCGAATTTTTTTTAATAATATATCTGAACTAAAATACCTGATAATATATTGCGCATAATACTAAAATATGTAAGAAGAATGTCTTCGGTAAAAGTTGATAAATATGTGAAGTAAATATATTATATATATACATATATATCTTTTGGTCCGGTCAGGTTTTTGACGGTTTACGTTTTGCTCAAACCGTAATCGGACCAAGGAATCCGGTTTTTCAAAAATTAAAACATCAAATCAGGCTTTAACAACTCAATCCGACCAAACCAATCCAAGTACCCCGGTTTGGTCCGGTTTTGATGGTTTAACGGTTTGATGAACACTCCTAGTACTACTGCTGCAAGTTGCAATTCAATATTTGCTTTATTACATAAGTGTTTGCCTCTGTTTCAAGTGTATTGTTACAAGAATATATATAAATATATATATATATAGGGGATGAGAATATAAGGCTGTCGGGTATTTAAGCTTAGGTGTGGAACACTCACATATTGTTTTTTTAATCCATAAAAATCATGGGGGCCATGTATTTATTCATTAAATAAGAAATAATAAAATATTAGTATGTGAGGGGTTCTACACCTAAGCTTATGTGCCGGACAACCTTATATTCCCTTTTTCCATATATATATATATATATATATATCATTGTTACGAAATCTGGAAATGATGAAGATAATAATGATGATGATAATTTTTGTAATCAAATCTATTTAATTAAATAGAAAAAGCATTTAACTTGTTATTGTAGGTAATCAGGTCATCAAATGGTCAACCATGTAAAATTTAAAAAAATACGTGGGTGATATATATTACAGTAATAATCCAGTTCAATGGGCAACGATGTAAATGAACAAAAAAAGTACTGTAGTCATCCAGTGACTTAGCCCTATAAACAAATACATCTATAAGTAAGTGAGTATGGAATAGCTAAACAATAGAGTCCCCAATCGGGAGATATTCCACCTCATTAGAATTTTACAAGTATCTCATCCAAAAGCTATACAAAAATTACAAGAATCACACATAAATACGTCAAATATCAAGATCACAACCCCAATAACCACCACACAACAATTTTCTAGATCAAGATTACACAAAGAAAGAAACCAATACAACACATATATACAGATGAAAACCACGTGGAATCCTTCACATGTCTCTAGTGAATTGTACCCTTGAAGGCACGTAACTAGCATTTCTAGTAGATGGTTAACTAGCACTTCTAGTAGATGCTTAACTATCATGAGAATCTCAATGAGATTACAATGCAAGAATCCTGAATCACTATGGGAACTACGTCCTAGAAACACAAGAATCACCAATGGAATATACGCCCAAGAATTACAAAAATCACCATGCAAACCCCCAAAGAATCACATGAATCACCAATGGGAATTACGCACAAGCATCAAGTATCACAAATAATCACCAATGGGAAACACGTCCCAAGTATCAAGTATAATATCTATTCCATATAATTAATGTAACATCCTAAATCTTTTTATAGTCTATGTTGGCCTTTCCGTTAGTCAACTTTGACTTCGTCGTTAAATCGTTATTTGCGGTTTAATGTAGCTAATAAATATGTAGATAATTATGTGCGTAGCAATTTAAGTAGAATAAATGGTGTCATTTAAGTTGATAAGTTTTACCGTTAATGCTTGTTATGTTTTGTATTCCTGTTAGTCTTAAAGCAAAGCTAAATTAGTCATATGGTTTGAGGGGCTTAAGTGTTGATATCTGAAACTTATATGGGTTGGACTTGACGATTAGGGTGGACCTATAATATTTTGATTTAGCTACTAAGTATATATAGCAAAACTCTTATCTCATTCATTCATGTATGTAGCCGTCGAACTCTAAGAATAAAATAAGGGTTTCTAGGCGTCAAAAGAAAAACTAGAAGAGAGGCAATTTGTTTTGTCTTGTACGTGGATCTCGTGCTTAGTTTAAGAAAAAGGAATAGAGTGCAGGCAAAACAAAATAAAAGAAGAAATCATATATACTTGTGTTCACCCAGGAAAAGTCAACAAAATGATTTTGTTGTTTTATCCTATTTATCCAGATCAAGGTTGTTGGGAATACATAATAAGCTTGGTAAACAATTCTTATTGGTGTTTGTGAAGCTCCCAAATGTAAGATGACTATCTTTTGACACGAGGAACATAATGAGAACTTAGTTTTCATAATTAACGATAGTTAAAGCCCTTTTCATACACTTGTTAAGTTATGAGAACTTCGGGAGGGTTTATGGTTGGTTTTATGCATGTTATGCCTTAGTTAACTTTAGTTATTAATGTAATGCATGTTTTAGCTTGTGATGATGGACATGTTTGATTTGATTGCTAATGGTATATATATTGTTATGATTTGCATGGTTGATTGAGATTGTGATTGCATGCTTGATGTTTGATTGGCCTATACATGTAGTACACTAGACTCATGTAGGATTGTCATGATTCACGGTTACACGATAGAGGCCGTAATGAGATTGAAATGATTGATGAAACTATGCGATTGAAACAGTTGATAAATCCTTAAGGTAAATACGGTTGATAAACTCGAGTATAAACTTACAGTTGAAAAGTGTTAAGCTTAACCTCTGCTAGTCCCGGTAAGGGCTGGTGTGCTACGGTCACTGTTGTAAAACTCACCGAGTCGAGTCAAGTACTCTCTAAGTACTCGCTACAAGGTAGGGTGTTGAGTCGACCCGATTCGGCCGCTTACTCCGAGTACTCCCCAATTTGACCACTTTGACCCCCCAAGTACTCACCGCATAGACCCGAGTACTCACAACTCACTAGTCGACCGACCTGGGAACGCACAACGACTTCTACAACCTTGGCTATGGTTGGTCGGGCAAGGTAGTCATGATGCCTCTTACGTCATGGTCACGATTGCTTGAGTTTGCTGGGTGGTTAGGACCGATCACCATGCTTTGCTAAACGGCTTCATCCTGGATTTGGTTATGCATATCTTTAACGACACCGATGGATCCCGAAAGGATTACCCATCATGTCGGGTGCAAGGTTCCTTGAAAGGTCGAATGACCGCCTATGCACAACCGTGATTGATTTACTTATGACATAAGTCACTACTTAATGATTGAAAATGACATAGCCTGTGATTGATGATTGAGATTGAAATGACATTGATAACGATGATTGTTGAGATGATTTGAGGTTGCCAGGCACATGTAAGAATATAATCTTTCTATTGTGTTATTCGATTGATGTGTGATGATTATTGTAATATGCTTGACATGCATATGAACTAATTAAGATGATTTAATTGGCAACTTGTTTTACAACCTGTGGTTATCTTACTCGACTTTTAAAGCTGACACTTGTTTGTTGAAATGTTGTGTATCCTCAGATTGGTTAGCAGGACTTGCTTAAAGTGAGACATGGATAGATGGTAGCTTGATGAAGACTTAATAATGCCATAGACTGCCACATTTACTTAGACATTTATTATTTATGTCATTAGACATTATAGACGTTTGATTGATTGATTAATTTATGAACTTCTTAGGTTATCGTTATGATGCAATAAGTAACACCAAAACTGTGATTGACATTTCTGTTAGGAAATGATGATGTATTAAAAGGGACCTTTCCGCATTAAATGGTTGTTTTATTTAAAATTTTTTGAAATCCATATTTTTAAATGTTGAATGTTACAATTAATTACCAATTAGACTTCAGTTCCGATATGCCCTTCGGGTATTAGCAGGGTATGTATGCAGGTGATACCACCGGCTTTCCCCACACTCAACCAACGCTCATGAGGCATAAGTATTAACCAACCGTACTCTAATCATGTATGTGCATCAATGAATATCATAGGAAACATCATAAAATCATATTAGCATAGGCTACTACAAATTGTACTTTTAACATCATTCACACTGTTACCACCGCGATATATGTTTACCTATAAACATGTAATAGCACGAAAACATATGCACGTAATTTTAATATAAGTTTAATCTACGGCATAACACATTAGCACATAGTGAGTATCTTTCTACCCCTAAAGCTAGAAAAAAGGAGGGGCTACGAACTTACCTGACGCGCACAATGTAATCCCAAGATGAAAAGAAGTAGAACCGACGTCCTCTATAGTCCATACATACCATACACGTATCAGATGAATCCTAAAGCATAACAAGAGGTAAGGTACTATTGGCCTAATCTTACTAAAAATGCTTTACAATATCCATTATATAAGGATTTGACACAACCAAAGTGAAATCATTTCATTTTGTTACTTAACGGCTAAATCGGACTTGACCAATTCACTTTGAATCCAATTTTAGATAATTTAAGTTTTAATTCACTTTAATAAGCACTAACATGGGACATTAGATTCTTTAATGATTTTGTGGCTGCTTGAATCATCAAAGACAGATTTATGGTGTGAAAGTTATAGATGTTTGGAAATGACCCAACTTTAACTGGATCTTGTCGCGATCACTTAGGGCGCGAATTTTTCTTGTGAACTCAACATTTCAACTCTACGCAAGTCTTGCGACGCTAGGTTACCACTCTGGACGCGAGATGTGTCTGGCAACCACTAGAAACAAGTTTTTGTCTTCAAATCGACTAACCAAACGTCAAAATCAAAGCTTGAAACCTTGACACAAGTTACTGCAGTTATAAACAAGTGTAAATCTCAACTCATTTTTTCAATCCAACTTCAAAATCATAAAACACTCTTTCAAACCCTTTTTAACCCACTGAAATTTAATAAACTTACCTAGACATAAAATCCAAGATCTAGTTATGAAATACCCTTAAACATAAATTAAACATTCAGAGATCGATGAATTTCATTTACTAAATCTTCCTTGAGGATTCAAATTCGGTTTTGAGCAAAATAAAGGGATAAAACTTGAAACCAAATAGATTTCTTGGATCTTTGAAGATGATTAATATTAGTATACACTTTGCTAGTCGAATTTCTTAATAAGATGGAGATGATTCCCGAATTTGAAAAGGAAAAGATGAAGAAGAGTTAGATGAAGACTTGTTCTTCAAATATTGAGAGAAAAGAAGAGAAGGAGAGTGTGAGAGAGACAATGGAGGGTACGAATGAGACTAGAGAAGAGGGGGAGTTTGGTTTTGTTTCCCACTAGCGCCCTCGCGAGTTGTACTAGTTTTGGTTTCTGTCGAAAAATAATTCGTTGAGTTAAAATTTTTTACTCGAAACTCGTTCAAATATTTTGTTGACACAACATTATCTATTTTTGAGTTACCTTTTTAGCGACAATTCACATCATGTTTTCACTTAGTCCATGTTTCACTCATTTCCATTCACTAGTCACGTAAAGTTGGTCGGCCCAAACTGCGGGTGTTTCATAAAAACTATTTTCAAAGTAAATTACACGTATGATGCTTGAAGTATACACAAAATTACGTGTTTTATACATCATGTGCACGACACGTGCTTGACTTAACGGCCAAATAAACGATCGTCAACGATTAGAATGGTCCAAGTGGAAAAATGTATGTTTAGGTATGGTCCAAGATTAAAAGTGCAATTTTGGGTATTGTCCGGGTGGAACTTCAAAAGTTTGTATCAAAAGAGTAATTTGGGTATACTTCAGGTACCATCCGTCGTGGTAGAGGGAAAGCTATATGTTGTCTTAACCTCCCACAAACATCGTCGACGTATTGTGACCCAAAATCCGTGAAAGTCAACATTAGATGCTTACTTACTATTATTATGAATCCTATTTATTTGTGATTGTTAGTTGTATTTGTCTTGCTATGAGTAGCTAAATCTTTTATCTTCTACTTAGATGAAGTAAAACAATATGTGACGGTTGCATGTTTTTTAAATTCAAAGTTGAACCCACTTAACGTTGTATTAGGATCTTAATATATTTAATTCTTTTTTTTTATTATTGAATTGTTGGTTATGTATGCATGTTTTTAATGGTATTATTTATGTGTCTACATGCTCTTGATTGTCCAAGGTTTAGATAGTCGGTTTTATGTTATGGACTCGTAGAGAATAATTCGATAATAGTATGATTGAATGTGTTAACGGATTGGTAATTCGATAGACATAATTGTTATTAAATAATCAAACAAACTAACTGATTAGTGGATAGGGTGGTACTCACACTTGTAACGAAACTAGTTAATTAGGGGATTTAAGTAAAAGGTACATATTTGTTAATGGACAAGGTGGTACTCACGTGACCAAGTCTAGTAATTTATATGAGTCGCACTTATTGTTTCAACTTATTAGAACTTGAGCTTAATTTATGTGTAACCGGAGCTTGTTATGGAATGGATTTTAGGTAATGACCTTTTTAATTAATTGTTTACGCAAAACTCTTTTCAAATCAATTCTACGAAATCCTTGCTACTTTTTTTAATGTCAAGTTTAGTTAGTTAAATTTCAAATTTCATAGTGACGTTGGTCATAAAACCAACTATTAGAATTACATAAAACTCGCTTGTTTCCTAGACAACAGTTCTTGTGATCGCCCCTAAATTACTCATAGCTTTTCTTAATACACGATAAGGTATTGCCTAGGTATAAAAGTCTAACTATTAGCATTTTCTTGTATATAAATTTAAAGTTAGATTTTAAACATCAGCTTTCCCCTTCTTTTGTTGATGATATGGTACGGACATAGCCGGTTCAGTGGGATTCACCTTTATCGAACGAAGCCTTCAATGGAAATTTAAAAAGAGTTGGGCGTTGAACATATTTGGGAATAGTTTATATTTGATGAGAGATCATTCAAGAGATGGCGGTGGTTTAATACGGTACATGCTTTGCCTTTGGCTCTACCATGGTTGGTGGGGATGAAGTTAAGATGCATGTTAATGGTAACTAAGATGCATGTTAGTGTAACATGCATCTTAGTTACCAAGATTCATGCACTAGCGTACTTCTAAGTTAACATTGACACTTAGTGTCGATATAAAGAAAAGTAATTAACCTATACGTTTTCCTATCCAAATTTTATCTTAACTAGTTATGTTACCAGGGCTTGCCCCGAGACACATAACATTGCTTTCTGAAACCTTATATAGGGAGATACATTCATTTGTTTTTTATTCCAATGTGTGTCTGGAAAGTATTTTTGTGTACAAACATAACATATAGTAATCATTTACATAATCAATTCTATAAATAACTGAATAAGTAAAAAAACAAATGTTAATCATGTGGTAACTATAAAAAACGTGCCAAAACGGAAAAAAAAACGCACTACAATCGTACAATTTATAACTAAAATACAAAACAAATGTATGTAACAACCGTTTTAGAAATGATTTAAATAAGTACCTTGAATCATACTTTCGTCATTAGAACGGCTAGACAGTTCAATTTATTTAAGTTCTTGACGTGCTTTAGACCTAAATTATGTGCTTATATGAAGGTCAATTTCATGACGAATTTATGTTTAAGTACGATGAAATACTAAAGTTCGGTTCGTGAACGTTCGTGTTCATAAAAGTTCTAGTTCAAAATGTTCACAAATAGTCCTTTGCATTTATTGAGTTCATTTATTATGGGAATGTATAAATAGAAAGAGATGGAAACCTTAGAGAGAGAAGCACCACTATTCATCTTCTTCCTCCTTCACCTCTCTCTCACTAAAACACACACAAAAACACCTTAAAACACACAAGACCATCTCTTGATTTTGGGGTGTTAAATCAAAACCGTTTGTACTTTTAGCATCCTTGTGATAATCAAAACACACTTCTTGAATCATTTCTCAGGTAACAACAACATTTGATAAGTTTTTGATCAAATTAAAAATTAACTTTTTCAAGTTTATGTTCTTGATGATTTGGTCTAATTTTTGAATGAAAATCGTGTTAATAGTTAATGGGTTTGTGTCTAAATGTGTCTAGTAACATTTTTATGAACAAATTTGGGTCATAACATGCTTTAATCTACAAAACCCATTTTTGAAAGTGAAGGTACAACTTGTTTTTGAGTGACACGACTTGTTCATGTTATAAATGGTCTTGAAATCATTAAAAGTGTTATTGGTTAGTGTTATTGTGCTTATATGTGCTAGTGCTATGACCAACAAGTCCTGGAAATCGATCTAGACATTCGTTTGTATACTTGAGCTTGTTCCAGCCCGTTTTGAAACTAAGACGGTCTTGATGGGACGATCTTGAAGTCAAGACCGTCCTAGGGCAGCTCTTGTTCTTTCGTGCTTGCTCGGTTGATCTCGTGTGGTACTTGTGTTGTGATGTTGTGTTGGTACACTTCTGGGTAACTGATCTTCTAAAGATCGGTTTCGCTCAATTTGTGTCCTTAAATCAAAAATGATCTTGATCTTGTACTTAAGTCTCCTAAAACGATCTTGAAACCTTAAGACGATCTTGAAGCTCTTGAACCTTAAAACGATCTTGACCTTGAAGCAACATAAGACGATCTTGAACCTAAGTAATCAATGAAACGATCTTGAACCATAGAAACTTGGGACGATCTTGGTTTAAAACATCTAAAACGATCTTGCTCATGACAAACCCTAGGACGATTTCAAAACCCTAACACGATCTTAGCCCTATAACTCAAACTTAAATCGATCTAATCATGTACCTAATCATCAAATCAATCCTTAGCTTCATTATCATTTGATTAATCACATTCAAGGCTACATTTTGACAATAAAGCTAGTTACTAAAATGACCTAAAACTATGTACGTTATGCAAACCCTAAGTGAGTACACTAGAGACATGACCTATCTTAATCATTAAGGTACGAGTCCTATGGATAACTAAATTGAGTTCTTAAAACTAAAGATCATTATTAAAGATATGAATCAACTAATTAACATTACAAGTATATATGTGTGAGTTCATAGACGTCCAGATCGAGTCCAGTTCGAGTACCTAAAATTCATTCAAGCTCTTTTCGAGTCAAAACATTTAAGGAATCATTAAGGACTAAATCATCAGTTCATCAAGGACATTTCAATGATTAATTAATCACAAGAACTAATACGTGTGCCTATTTATGATCAATGATTTGTATATAGGGTTTCTTAAAAGCGTACTTGGATTTGGATAGATATAACTTATCTATCTCTGTGCTTGTTCTCTGTGCGTATAAACCGTGCTTGTACCAGATCACTGTGAGTTTTTGTAGCCCCTTTTTACTTATGTTTTGGGGTGGAAGGATACTCGTGCCCTTGTGTCTATCATCAATTGTGGCTATTTGACTGTACTGTATGATGTGCACTGTGATACTTGATACTTGATCCTTGATACTTGATACTTATGTTGGAGTTTGAGATGCTTGATACTTGATACTTATGGTGGAGTTGGAGGCACCAGTTGTGATACTTGATACTTGATACTTGCACCTTAGGCCTGGTATACCGTAAGTGCTGGTTGCATAGAGATACTTGATTTTTGCTATCATAAGTAAGTTGATAGTCATATTGCTGTGTGGATCTTGATGATGTTTCGACCTGGCACCATACTTGATACTTGTTTACAAAACCTACGAACTCACCAACCTTTGTGTTAAAACTTTTGAGTATTCCTTTCAGGTGCTTAAGCTAACCGTGGCTAGGAATGGTAACATGGGACTTGTAGCAGACTTCAGGCTTAGGATTTGTAGTGTTGCATGTTTTCTTATGTGCTTGATGGCATTATGCCTAACCTTTTCCCCTGCGTGGGAACTTATCTTATATTTATTTGAATGCTTTGAAAACTTCGGGTATGTGAACTATGTCTTGCTATTTGAACTATGTAATCGACTAATTTTGCTTAATCTATGCACCCATTTAGCTATTCCTATGTAACATCCATGTGCGCGTGTGCTTTATCTTGCATTCCCGAGTTTCCTCCTTAGTCGGGGTGTGACAGATTGGTATCAGAGCCGTGGTTATAGAGAATTAGGTGGTTTTGCCTAGACTATAACCTAAGAACCTCACGTAGCATGCATAATAGGAATTATGTGTGCATCTTGTTCGACTAAACTTTATGTGATTTCTTTATAGAATATATTGCTATATGTGGGAGTTCGTAGGTGTCCTTGTGCCGGTCGAAATCGTGGTTGGATCTTGAGTAGGAGATGTTGGAGATGGTTACTTATTTATTTATTATTCTTATGTACCCAGTGAAATGAAGCGTTCTTAGCGACAAAGTATGGCGATATATCATCACAGAAAAGCCTGATCAACTTTTTGCGTGTGGTACATGGCCTATGTAGTTGTTAGCAACATTGATCGCACCCCAATGGTTAGAGTGTGGTAGCAACCCTGGGCTGCTTAATGGGTATTGGAAGGGTGGAGGGTTAGCCACTGGTACACCCTGTATACATACCTAACCAGTACCTAGAGAGCATACCAGTACCGTGATCCGACCTTGCATTAGATGTACTAGGGGTGTGGAGGGTTAGCCACTGGTACACCCTGTATACATACACCGCTAGTGCAACGGATGTAGGTGTTAGATTCGGACCACACTTTAGCTGTTGAAAATTGATCAATGCATCTGATTTACCAGACATGTGGAGGGTTAGCCGCTGGTACACCCTGTATACATACATGAATGGTGGGTTGGATGTAGAGGTTAGATTCGACTTGCCCTTTTTGCTGTGATGATTGAATGTTTAGTTGTGATGTTACTTTGTACTGCATGATTGACTCTGATGATATTGTTTATATTGGATTGTGATATTTGATTTGCATGCGGTAATGAATACATAAACGTATAGAATTCTAGAAAACTAACACGAATGTGTTTGAGAGTGCGTAAATGGCGTCACGAACGACTATACCCTCATTCTAACGCCGATCACGTCTTTTCCTAATTTACGAAAAATGGTGCGAACAAGAGCAAACCCGAATGCTGAGGCCCAAGGAGAACAAGGCGGCCGTGGTAATCCAAGAGGCGGTCGTGGAGGAAATCAAGGAAGAGGCCGTGG
Source organism: Erigeron canadensis (assembly GCF_010389155.1). Lineage (NCBI taxonomy): Eukaryota > Viridiplantae > Streptophyta > Magnoliopsida > Asterales > Asteraceae > Erigeron > Erigeron canadensis. The sequence goes on from NC_057768.1 coordinate 1,710,940, forward strand.
AAGGGGCCGCAGTGGTCGTGGAGGTGTTGCGGGTCACGTTGAGATTCCCGACATAGCTACTATCTTTGCTGAGCAGTTGACCGCTTCCATGCCAACTATTGTGGCACAAGTCACTGCTGCTATGGGGAGACCCCCAGAATCAGCCCCAGGGAGGAGCACCAGAAGCTGTACAAGAAATAGTGGCGGTTGAACCAGAGGGAGCTAATCCAGAGCAGGTAGTTCACGAACAAGAAGATTACAATCCAGAAGTTGAGTTTGTTGGAGGTGGTGTGTATGTTGGTCCGAGGCAAAGAAGGTTTGCTCGAGTTCATTTTGATGATGATGATGAGACAGAGAAGGGGTGTACTTATAGAGAGTTTCGCCATTGTGGGATACAAGACTATGATGGGAAGGGCGGTGCTGTGAAGTTCATTCAGTGGTTGGAGAAAATGGAGTCTGTGATTGATATGGGTGAGTGTGCGCCACATCAGAGGGTCAAGTATGTAGTTGGGTCCCTTACTGATAAAGCTTTGACATGGTGGAACACTCTATTAAAAGCAAAGGGAAGGACTGCTGCTGTAGCTATGCCGTGGGGAGAGTTTAAGGAATTAATGTTGAAGAAGTTTTGTTCAGAAGCGGAAGTTAATAGGTTGGAAAGGGAATTCGGAGAACTCAAGATGAATGGAGCTGAGCACGCAAAGTACACTAGTCGATTTGAAGAGTTGTCCCGGCTTGTTCCGCATCTGGTGACACCGGACTCCAAGGGTATTCAGAAGTACATCTCGGGTTTGATTCCCCAGATTAGGTTGACTATGGAAGGGACGACCTCCACTTCTATGCATGAAGCAGTGTTGAGATATGAGGCTATTACAGATGAGTTGGTTCAAAGTGGAGTTCTAAGTAAGTCAAGTGAGAAGAGGAAAGATTGGGGGGAAACAAGCAAATGGAGGGGTGACAAGAAGGATAAGAGGGCCAAGTCTGGGAAAGTGTATGCAGCAACTGAGATGGTCTAGAAGGGTTATGTGGGCCCGCACCCCCTATGTGGCAAGTGTAATCTGCACCATTTGCCAACATCACCATTATTCCTTGCCACGTATTGATGATTTGTTCGATCAGTTGCAAGGCGCCAAGTACTTCTCTAAGATCGATCTTCGTTTGGGCTACCATCAGTTAAGAGTACGCGAAAAAGACATACCAAAAACGGCTTTTAGCACGAGATATGGGCATTGTGAGTTTTTGATGATGCCATTTGGATTGACAAACGCGCCTGCTGTTTTCATGGATCTCATGAACCGTGTATGTAAGCCATACTTAGATGATTTCATCATTGTATTCATCGACGACATCCTCATATACTCAAAGACTAAGAAGGAGCACGAAGTGCATCTGAGGCAAGCATTGGAGCTTCTGAGAACTGAAAAATTGTATGGAAAATTCTCAAAATGTGAATTTTGGTTGGAAGAGGTGAAGTTTTTGGGTCATGTAGTTAACAAGGATGGAATAAAGGTTGATCCTAGTAAGATAGAAGCGGTGGAGAAATGGAGAAGGCCGGAGACACCGACAGAGATCCGACAGTTCCTTGGATTAGCAGGCTACTATCGACGATTCATAGAAAACTTCTCAAGGATTGCACAACCCCTAACGTTATTGACACACAAGGATAGAAGTTTTGATTGGGGCGAGAAACAAGAAGAAGCTTTCAGACTACTGAAGGAGAAGTTATGTAGCGCGCCAATCTTAAGTCTTCCTAACGGATCTGATGACTTTATCGTTTATTGTGACGCATCGGGCCAAGGCTTAGGGTGTGTATTGATGCAGAAAGGCAAGGTTATTGCGTATGCTTCTCGACAGCTGAAGATCCACGAGAAGAATTATATGACTCACGATTTGGAGTTAGGAGCTATTGTTTTCGCACTGAAGTGTTAGAGACATTACCTGTATGGGACGAAGAGTGTGATATACACAGACCATAAGAGCCTTCAGCACATCTTTAATCAAAAAGATCTTAATATGCGCCAAAGACGATGGTTGGAGCTATTTAGCGATTATGACTGCGAGATCCGTTACCATCCAGAGAAGGCAAACGTGGTAGCTGACGCCTTAAGTAGGAAGGAAAGAGTTAGACCAAGACGAGTCAGAGCTATGAGCATTACTGTGCACAACAGTCTAAAGGATAGAGTGATTGGGGCACAAGTAGAAGCAAACAAGAAAGAAAATATTGATAGAGAAGGGTTGGGAGGTATGATAGAACAATTTGCTCAAAGAGAAGATGGAGGGTTGTATTTTTGTGATCGATTGTGGATACCAATGTATGGGGGACTAAGGAAGCTGATAATGGACGAAGCACATCAAGCAAGATATTCTATTCATCCAGGGATAGATAAGATGTATCAAGACTTGCGAGATCTATTTTGGTGGCCAGGAATGAAGAACGATGTGGCGGTCTATGTGAGCAAGTGTCTAACATGTCTGAAGGTTAAGGCAGAACATAAGAAACCAGGAGGACTACTGACGCAGCCAGAGCTTCCCACGTGGAAGTGGGAAAAGATTACCATGAACTTTGTCACGAAGTTACCAAGAACAAGCAGTGGTAAAAATGCAATATGGGTGGTAGTAGATCAACTAACTAAGTCAGCTCACTTCATACCTATAAGGGAAGATTATAGTATGGAACAGTATGCGCGTCTGTACCTTAAAGAAATTGTAGCTAAGCACGGCGTTCCAGTATCCATCATTTGTGATAGAGATAGTCGGTTTACATCAGGATTTTGGAAATCGATGCAACGAGCCTTGGGAACACGAATAGACATGAGCACAACCTATCATCCCCAGACAGATGGACAGAGTGAGCGGACGATTCAGACTCTAGAGGACATGTTGAGAGCTTGTGTCATCGATTTTGGTGGAAGTTGGGATACTCACCTCCCACTAGTCGAATTCTTTTATAACAATAGTTATCATTCGACCATTGGGTGTCCTCCTTTTGAGGTTTTGTATGGAAGAAAATGTCGGTCTCCACTTGCATGGCACGAAGTGGGAGACATGCAGTTAATAGGACCAGAAATCATTGTGGAAACTACTGAAAGGGTTGCTCAGATCAAGGAGAACCTCTTGAAGGCAAGAGATAGACAGAAGAAATATGCTGACAATCGACGAAAACCTTTAGAATTTCAGGTTGGTGATCGGGTAATGCTTAAAGTGTCGCCTTGGAAAGGTGTAGTTAGATTCATTAAGAGAGGGAAACTAGCTTCGAGATACGTTGGACCTTTCGAGATTATAGAACGTGTGGGCGCAGTAGATTACCGTTTGAAACTTCCCCAAGAGTTGAGTAACGTACACGATGTCTTCCACGTGTCGAACCTCAAGAAGTGTCTAGCTGATGAAACATCATATGCTCCTTTGAACGAGATACGAGTAGATAATGACTTAAGCTTCAAAGAAGAACCTGTAGAAATCATGGATCGTGAAGTCAAGAAGCTCAAGAGACATAAGTATACTATTGTGAAGGTTCGTTGGAACTCCCGTAGAGGCCCTGAGTTTACTTGGGAGAGAGAAGATCAAATGAAGCTTAAGTATCCGCACTTATTCGCCTAACTCGATACCTCAAGCTAGTGAGTAAACTTAAGAACTTAGCGCCTAATTTGACATTTAATGTTTGCTATGTGAAGTGATGCTTGAAACTCAATGTGGAACATACTACTTGCAACTATTTGTGTGATTCATACTCGAAACTTAACGTGCAACTTGATGCTTGTAAACTTGGTGTGCAATCGTAACTTGAAACATGACGTGCAACTTGAATTTCGGGACGAAATTCCTTTAAGTAGGGAAGGACGTAACAACCGTCTTAGAAATGATTTAAATAAGTTCCTTGTATCATACTTTCGTCATTAGAATGGCTAGACAGTTCAAATTATTTAAGTTCTTGACGTGCTTTAGACCTAAATTATGTGCTTATATGAAGGTCAACTTGATGACGAATTTATGTTTAAGTACGATGAAATACTAAAGTTCGGTTCGTGAACGTTCGTGTTCATAAAAGCTCTAGTTCAAAATGTTCGCAAATAGTCCTTGCATTTATTGAGTTCATTTATTATGGGAATGTATAAATAGAAAGAGATGGAAACCTTAGAGAGAGAAGCACCACTATTCATCTTCTTCCTCCTTCACCTCTCTCTCACTAAAACACACACAAAAACACCTTAAAACACACAAGACCATCTCTTGATTTTGGGGTGTTAAATCAAAACCGTTTGTACTTTTAGCATCCTTGTGATAATCAAAACACACTTCTTGAATCATTTCTCAGGTAACAACAACATTTGATAAGTTTTTGATCAAATTAAAAATTAACTTTTTCAAGTTTATGTTCTTGATGATTTGGTCCAATTTTTGAATGAAAATCGTGTTAATAGTTAATGGGTTTGTGTCTAAATGTGTTTAGTAACATTTTTATGAACAAATTTGGGTCATAACATGCTTTAATCTACAAAACCCATCTTTGAAAGTGAAGGTACAACTTGTTTTTGAGTGCCACGACTTGTTCATGTTATAAATGGTCTTGAAATCATTAAAAGTGTTATTGGTTAGTGTTATTGTGCTTATATGTGCTAGTGCTATGACCAACAAGTCCTGGAAATCGATCTAGACATTCGTTTGTATACTTGAGCTTGTTCCAACCCGTTTTGAGACTAAGACAGTCTTGATGGGATGATCTTGAAGTCAAGACCGTCCTAGGGCAGCTCTTGTTCTTTCGTGCTTGCTCGGTTGATCTCGTGTGGTACTTGTGTTGTGATGTTGTGTTGGTACACTTCTGGGTAACTGATCTTCTAAAGATCGGTTTCGCTCAATTTGTGTCCTTAAATCAAAAATGATCTTGATCTTGTACTTAACTCTCCTAAAACGATCTTGAAACCTTAAGACGATCTTGAAGCTCTTGAACCTTAAAACGATCTTGACCTTGAAGCAACATAAGACGATCTTGAACCATAGAAACTTGGGACGATCTTGGTTTAAAACATCTAAAACGATCTTGCTCATGACAAACCCTAGGACGATTTCAAAACCCTAACACGATCTTAGCCCTATAACTCAAACTTAAATCGATCTAATCATGTACCGAATCATCAAATCAATCCTTAGCTTCATTATCATTTGATTAATCACATTCAAGGCTACATTTCTACAATAAAGCTAGTTACTAAAATGACCTAAAACTATGTACGTTATGCAAACCCTAAGTGAGTACACTAGAGACATGACCTATCTTAATCATTAAGGTACGAGTCCTATGGATAACTAAATTGAGTTCTTAAAACTAAAGATCATTACTAAAGATATGAATCAACTAATTAACATTACAAGTATATATGTGTGAGTTCATAGACGTCCAGATCGAGTCCAGTTCGAGTACTTAAAGTTCATTCAAACTCTTTTCGAGTCAAAACATTTAAGGAATCATTAAGGACCAAATCATCAGTTCATCAAGGACATTTCAATAATGATTAATTAATCACAAGAACTAATACGTGTGCCTATTTATGATCAATGATTTGTATATAGGGTTTCTTAAAGGTGTACTTGTATTTGGATAGATATAACTTATCTATCTCTGTGCTTGTTCTCTGTGCGTATAAACCGTGCTTGTACCAGATCACTGTGAGTTTTCGTAGCCCCTTTTTACTTATGTTTTGGGGTGGAAGGATACTCGTGCCCTTGTGTCTATCATCAATTGTGGCTATTTGACTGTACTGTATGATGTGCACTGTGATACTTGATACTTGATCCTTGATACTTGATACTTATGTTGGAGTTTGAGATGCTTGATACTTGATACTTATGGTGGAGTTGGAGGCACCAGTTGTGATACTTGATACTTGATACTTGCACCTTAGGCCTGGTATACCGTAAGTGCTGGTTGCATAGAGATACTTGATTTTTGCTATCATAAGTAAGTTGATAGTCATATTGCTGTGTGGATCTTGATGATGTTTCGACCTGGCACCATACTTGATACTTGTTTACAAAACCTACGAACTCACCAACCTTTGTGTTGACACTTTTGAGTATTCCTTTCAGGTGCTTAAGCTAAACGTGGCTAGGAATGGTAACATGGGACTTGTAGCAGACTTCAGGCTTAAGATTTGGAGTGTTGCATGTTTTCTTATGTGCTTGATGGCATTATGCCTAACCTTTTCTCCTGCGTGGGAACTTATCTTATATTTATTTGAATGCTTTGAAAACTTAGGGTATGTGAACTATGTCTTGCTATTTGAACTATGTAATCGACTAATTTTGCTTAATCTATGCACCCATTTAGCTATTCCAATGTAACATCCATGTGTGCATGTGTTTTATCTTGCATTCCCGAGTTTCCGCCTTAGTCGGGTTGTGACAATGTAAAGTACCATAAAAATCATTGTAGAAAACAAAAAGACAAATGAACGCGGATGCCATATTAACTTTGTCCAATAAGTTGTAAAAAGCCAAAACAACGGACGACAACTTTAGTTAAAAATATAATGCAAAAATATTTTTTTGTTAAATTGGGCGACCGATAAACAACACTAATTTCATAGAAAAACTACGTTCCTTGCAATTAGTGTTTTCGGGTAGGGTCTAAAATTGTTGATAAAGTTTAATTCTAGATTTATATTGTAATTATACTTTTTAGTAATTAGCGTCTTGCTAGTCGATTTTTTAATAAAGTTTTTGTCATTCTCGAAAAAAATAATAAAAATATAATACTACAGATAAAAACCCCCTAAAAATTTTGTTTGCTCCTTAAATTTCACTAATATTGTGTTCTCAAGTTTTGATTTGAAAGAAATGAAATGAATGGAGGAGATGAGAATGGAAGAGAAGAGATCATCTCAAGTCATCTCATATTTGGAAGGAAAATTTGGGAAACAAAATCAACTAAAAAATCCATCCATATCATTTCAATTCATTCCCTTTCTTTCTATTAAAAAAACTCAAGAACACAAATTATTTTGAAATCATTTGTATCCTTTTCTTTTTTCTCCTAAAAAAACTTAAGAACTCAACATGAATATACATTTTAAATCTTTTAGATGTGAGGAACTAGATAGTAATTGTAGTTTGTTTTTCCTTTTTATTTGATTTGATAATTGACATTCTCTTTTTTTTGTTCTAGTTCATGATTTGAACGAGTCACACATACACCCTACTCCATGTTTCTCGATGCTGAAGGCATCCACGAATTGCGGGGGATTTTATTTGTTAGATATTGTTGCAGCACCTTTAATTTTCCCTTTTAATTATAAACTTTTTTCATACCATTTTAAGTATTTTAGTTTGACTTATCAAGTCTTTTTTTTTCAACTTTAACCATAAATATCTTTGTTTGTATTAAACAATATTAGATAAAATTTATATCAATAAATATATCTAAAGTATAATAAATTTATATATTTTATATCATATATTATACAATATAATAAAAAATATTTACAGTAAAAATAAGAAAAATTAAGACATTAAATATAAAACGAAGAGAGTATTCATATTAGATTGGTATATATTTGCAGAAACAGGAATCGGCTCCCTAGAAAAATGACCCCCAATCCTATTAGTTTGTCTCGAGAAGAAGAACCAAAAGGCACAAACTTTCGCTAAGTTATATAAAACGGAAGGTAGGCAAGTGGCATCTGGATGTACACGGGAAACTTGCAACGATCTGATGCGATTAATTTGGAAGGGGATTTCCTCAAATTCTCCCAACTTGACTAGCCAAGTTAGGAGGATCTTGACTCTTGATTGAAAATCAAGGGCCAAGATTTAAAGTTAATGATTGAATCTTAGCCCTTGATTTTCAATCAAGGGTCAAAATCATTTTTATTTCTATTCAACGGTTAAATATACATAAATTTTACTTTACAATTAAAATTTTTATGTCAAAATTTGAATTTTGGTCTTTATACCAACCATGGGCACCAATCGGTTCGTCAGCAACTTCACACCTACGTGGCAACGGTTCCTACCATTAGCCAAGTAGAGTCGATTAAAGTGAACTTTGGGTGTGCATGCAACTAGGCAGGGATGAAGCTAGAATTTTTTAATTTTTTTTACGATGCAACAATTTTAAAAGTTGTTTGTCATACTTATAAGAGTTGTATCCGAAAATGTAAAAAAGTTGGGCCTAGGTTGGCTAATAGAAACTGAATCCTCAAAAAAATTTCGCTCTCCATACCGGGTGTAAAACTTATCATATTAAAAAAATACCAGTTTTTTTTTTAATTAATAAAAAACACACGTTCCAGGCAAGGTTTTCTTAAATTAAAACGTATTCAGTCATATGAAAGAAACCCGAAAAATATATTTTTTATGAAACACATTTTGGTTTTCCATCATCAATTTACATTTTTAACCCAATTTAAAAATAATTAATACTTTATTGCATAATGTCTATCTAATAACAATATATAGCAAGGTTACAACCATTATTATGTTATTATTAGAAAGATATCGTTAACAAAATTATTATGTGGTATAAACTTCGGCCATTTATTAAACTATAATAAATAAAACTAAATGACTTATCTTTAAACCCAAATAAAATGTATGACATATTTTGTTTTTCTTTTAATCATTTAAATTTTTGAAAAGTCATAAATACCCTTAATTTATTATGCTACCTACATCTAATACACCTAAAAAATACCAAAATTTCCCTTTTATCAATTCCTACCCTAACCAGAAAAATATAAACACACACAACACGTCAACCACCCCCCCCCCCTTTTCCCGCATCTCTCTCTCTAAGCTCAAACACCCCCTGTGCTCTGATCTTTCTTTTTCGTCGCTGCAACGCGCGGGAACCCATGTAGTTTATATAAAAAGTATGAGGACCAAAAATGTTATATTCCAATTCTTTGATCAATGATGTCACCAATATAAATTTAATGATAGAAAATAAGAGGTAAAATTTAATTACTGGTTGAAACTTTATCATTTTAAAATTATGGGTTTTGTTTGAATATATATCAAACCTACTTTAAGAATATAAATATCTCTATCAAAATAGAATAACTCAATTAATTGAACATTTTTTTAAAAATTCAATAACCTTTTAGTATTTTTTTTATAGATGAATAAAACACTGTTTAGGAGTGTTTAATTGGATTGCGTTTGAAGAATATATTACTTGTTTAAAAATTGTATTCTGAAAAAATATATCTCAACTTGCCTTTTCAACTCTATATGCTCTCTTTATAAAAACGCAAATAGTCATTATTTGCTAAACATTTTATTAATTACTTGTATTATGCAAGTACAATAATAAAAAAAATAGGGTCAAATCATAATCACAGACATGCGCTTACTTGTTTGCGCACATACATGTATATGCACAAGAATAGAATAAATAACATTCCGAATAAAGCACTAGGTACTTGTTTATGCCCACAGAGTTACATGTACGTCTATGCACAAGGATAGAATTACAACAGATTAATATGTATACGCACATAGATAAAATAACAGTTATGACAATATTGTCAGTAAATCATGAATAATAACATGTTCTATCTTAGATAGTTATATTGGATTGATATATTTTGAATATTAATTTAAATTGTCTGTTCGATCACTCCAATATATCCGATGTAAGTTGTCGACGTTAAGAGTATGTAGACCGATCAACTATAAATAATTCACTGTACCACGTGAAGTATGCATGCTCAAGTGGATGGAGATTTCAAATACTTAAAAGACAAGTCATTTAATTCAAAAGTATAAATTACTGTAGACGCTTATAAAAGTTGTAACCTATTTATGGAAATACTTGCTATTTATGGAAATACTTGCTTTTAGTTAAAACTATTAAAAGTAAATCAGCACGTGTCTAACACTGGACACGAGGTTTGTGATATTATTATTATTAGATCTTTATTATAAATTTAAGTCATATACCATTACAAATCATATTGCATTTGTTCACATTTTTAAGTGAGTGTGAACAAATTAAAAAATTTGTCATGCTTTTTATTGTGTAGAAATATATTGAATTAAAAGTGTGTGAAAATTTCTCCACACTAAAAAGTGTGTAGAAATATGTGAACTTTTATTTCTACCCACTTTTTAGTGTGGAGAAATTTCCACACTTTTAATTCAATATAATTCTACACACTAAAAAGCGTGACAAAATTTTTAATTTGTTTACACTCACCTAAAAGTGTGAACAAATGCAATATTGTTTGTAGTGTACGCTTATAATTTTAAAGATATACGGTTATAATTGTTATACTTTGCAAGTTATAGTACAATAATAATAAGTTCATCATTGTCATTATTAACTGAGACATATTGATGAAATTGTTTGTCGTACTCATTCCACAAGACACATGCTATAATAATTATAAATTTTTTTGAAACCAGTTGTACTCATAATGTGATATTATTATGAAAGATAATAAAAAATTAAGATATAAACATACTTGTGATCCTCAAGTATATATATTTGATCATGATGTGGGCGCATAACAGACATAGGTTTATTTTCAATCATCTGTTCTATGATAATTAGATAACAATTAAGATTGTTTTCATATTTTTTGATAACAATTAGGACTCTTTGATGTGCAAAAATCGAGCTTTAAATTTATAAACTAAAACTACCCAAAAACTCACTACTACGCACTCATGGGCAGTGGACCCGATCGTTTGTAATTTAGTTAAGAGGTAAGTCTGAGTTCGTTCTCAGGGACTGTGAAATGATTAGTTGCTTGTTAAATGGTTTGGAAAATAGGTGTTGCTTCGAAATTCCCCTTTGACAATTAAATAAGTTGATTTGCAAGATGATTGCATAAATTTAAAAGACAAGTTCAGACAATGTAATTAAAAGTCATCCACTTTGACTTCCCTTGACTTCAAATGTGATTGCATTTGATGAAGAACAAATTCTCTAGAGTTTAAAAGATAGTCGTGACAAGATTACATTATTCACGTGGAACCACCAACCGTGAACAATTATCGAATCACCTAACTACTATTCGAATTACCCAAGCCGGTACCACCAAGACCAAGACAATCCTCCTAATAATCAGTTTTATTGACTCTCAAATTATCAATTGAACCTATGTGACAATAACGTGGTACCACCAACCGATATTAATCACGTTGACAAATTTAATCTCTTCTTAAAATGATATTCACTATCATACCATGAACTAGTGATAATTACTTATAGACAAGTAACCGTTTTAAGATCACATACACATTCAACTGGTACCACCAACGAAGAATCATATGCAACCGATATCGAAATTAATTAATGAAAAGAATTAATATCATCAAGATCATGGAACAACGATAATTAAATAAACCCTTTTGAATTAAAAATATAGCAATCACATTATCCGTCTCGTTTCATCAAGGTGGATGATTAAACAGTTAGCCACTCATGATCAATTCAAAATAATCAATGAAATAGAAAAGAAACATGATGTACCAATTGTTTGAAGAAAATAAATTGCTAAGACAATAATGTAGATACGATCTAGATGGGTGCCCATAATATCTTCGATGAATCCGCCTAAGTGAAACACTTGATTGGAGAAGGAAGACTCCCGATAGAGCAGCTCCTAGAAAGAGTTTTAATACCTAATTTTCGAGTTAGGGTTTCCTATTTATACCCCTTCAAAATCTGATGCAGAAACAAGTCAGGATCTCTTCTCCCGTGCACCTACTGCGGCGCAGTGGTGCTTGACTTCTCCTCACTGCGGTGCAGTGAGGTGTTGGTTGACTTTGACTTCGGCTGACTGCAGCGCAGTGGTTCGTGTGATCACCACTGCGGCGCAGTATGATTCTACGACCTCTTTTCTTCTTCAACAGACTGCGGCGCAGTCTTTCTGTTGCCATCCCCACTGCGGCGCAGTGGGAGTTTTTCCATTTATTTCCGTGGATCAGGACTGCGGCGCAGTGGGCTTGTGCCTCCCTACTGCGGCGCAGTCTAGAGCTTGTACAGGACCAACTTGTTTCGGTCTCAATTACTTGCTAAGCTCTGCCGCCTCGTCCATTCAAATCGACTTTCATTACCATAACGTATTTCCTAGCCAATAATCAACCGAAAATGTACCAAATGAACGCGTAACCTCTTCAGAACCTGAAAACACTAACAAACACCATAAACGCGCCAAATGCATACAAAAACGACTTAAAACATCTACTAAAATGGCCAATAATGATGTGGGTAATGGGTATAAATTAGTCACATCAAATCCCCCCACACTTGAGCATTGCTTGTCCTCAAGCAAATCCAGAATTTAAGAAAAAGTAATCCTTGACAACCAAACTATCAAACACATGACAAGTATCAAAAAGAAGCAACACCTAGCATGTCAAATGACAGAAAATGGGTGAAGCAGTTTTAATCTTAAATGAAAACTCAAAATGTTTGACAATACCTGAACAATCCACAAGCCACGATAATCAACTAAGCATAAATGAAAACAAACGATCCTATCAATATCATTCTACTCCAACAAACTTACTTTCGGGGTCGAATAAATGAAGAATCACTCATAGCTCAGTTGTGATGTATACTCTTTTACCATAGGCCTGAACCAGGATCGTTACTCCACCATTACGGCGCAAGGATCAAGCACATTGTCAAAATAGGCATTAAGGGTGGGTGTATAGTTAAACTAAGGCTATGTATATGATTATGTAAAATGGAATTTAGGAATGAAGGTTGATGAGAATTGTGGAAAGATGAAAAAGGATATAATGTATATGTTAAGTGTACAAAGTAGTCTAATACAAACCCATACCATTGATTGTCATCAAACCACCAACCCAAAGCTGCCATCCGCGAACACCACCCGAAATTAGCCAAGCAAAACCCGACACCATTGTGGTGTATCAACTTCAAACAACTTACAAACAACCAAATCTTCCAAAATAGTACGACACACTTTCTAGACATTTAGAAATGAGAAATATCTACTAGTAGCCCGAGTTCTCTCTTTTTTTTATATATATATTTTTCTGTTTTTCCATTCTCTTTATTCTCTTTTTTTTTTTGAACCATTTTTACTCTACTAGCAAATATCCTCTTTACAATGATAAACATGTCTATAACACTTCACTTTCTTTGTTTGAACAATCCAAGATAATCTTCAATAACTTAACCCGTTTACGTATTCTCATAGACAAGAATATTCCACAAAGCAACCCATGAAACTCCCCCAAACCATCCAAACAAACCATGACAATCAACGGCCCCCCCAGATTATAGGTATAGTAAAGTTTAGTTTACAAGTATGAATGGGAATTACAGTGGAGTTGTTAAGTTACAAGGATGTGTAAAGGTGCAAGGACAAGTGAAAAATTGTATGTATAATTGTATAAGGTTGTATAAGGGTATGGATATACAAAAGAAAATTGAAAAGAAAGAAAGAAAAATGTATGGTCAAACCTAAATGCCAATTCGTCATCCAATGTACTCGTCACGATCACCAGGCCAAGTTCTAGAATCAACACATCACCTGCACACTCTCATCAATAGAAGAACCCGGAAATGGCTTAGAAATACCTCAAACACGCACATCCTAGTGCAAGGCATAAAAAATGAATACCCTTACTCTTGAATAAATCCAAGAGCCTAAGAGAGGGACGTATTTACGAGGCAAACAAACCAAAACCGTCACCTGAACAACTATATATGAAATGATGAAATCTCACAGTTGGGTGTTTTGGATATATATGAGTATGCAAGTAATGTTATCAATCCCGAAGGACTAGCCAAATAACCATTCAGGACACACTTCGCCAATTAAAATTTTTTGTCAAGGAAACAGTTTGTAGTAAAATTGCTTAATAAGTAATCCATTAAATGTCACAAGCAATTTACCACATGGACAAGTTCAACTCAAGTTTAAAAATCAATATCAACTTCTATTATCCCACCAAATTGATAGCACCAGTTTCAAACATGCACATCATAGTTAAGAGTTCAAAAGAGAAACTCAAACCCCTAGATAGAATCCAAAGGCCTACGAGAGGGACATATCAACAAAACTGATAGAAATCTCAATGACAAAACAACAAAAGTGATATACCCGGTAGCTTAAACCTATTTGCCACCCCCCCCCCACACTTAAGATGGACAATGCCCTCAATGTCCATATTCGGTCAAACAAAGGTAAATAGGGGTAAGCGACATAGAAAAATAAAAGCACATACCGGAATGAGGACACATTTCGTTTTGAAACAAGTTATCGACCCCGTGTCACAAATGGCACTTCCAAAATAGGAAGGACATTTTGGTTGACGGGATAAACAACTTGTGCCAAAACGGAAGGTGCAAGAGTAGAGTGTGCATCAAATATAGCAATTCAAATAAGGCGCTGAACTTACTGCCAGCATATGCACACCATAACGATCAACAATTTCGCCATAGAAAATAGATGGGGAAAGGGATCAAAATGGTTCCCCCCACACTTGAGTTGCACTACAGCTATCAATTACCTACTCACTTTGCATCAGAAAACTTATCAAAATATCAAGCATCCAATTATTATACCATTAATGCAATCAACCAACAGAAAAAGAAAAACAACCATACGTAATGTTTCATCACCCCGTAGGGCGGATACAAACCAACCAAACAAAAATTAAAAAGTACGGAAAAGGAAATTGTTCAAACAATAGTACAACCGAACCAAGTTGCTCCCTCCATAACTGCAAGAATCACTGTGGTGGAGGATGTGGTGGGTAATGTTGGTAACCAGGGAGGTTACCGTAATCGAAGAAAGAACCAACCACCTGCTCAGCAAACGTCGGCTCAGAAGCTCCGGTCTGACTCACGTCCATACCTGCATAAGTACCTGTATAAGAACCAAAACGAACCGGCATATCCGGTCCCAAGGCACCTGGATCGTGACTGGGAGGCTCCTCAAACACATGCTCGGGAGGAAAGTAGAAACCTCCACCAACTCGCTGATGTGGGATAAACATGGCGGGAGGACGATAATCTGGAAGATCCATGGGTGGGCTAAAATCCTGCCCTCCCAATTGCGCCTCCCACATGGGCTGGTAACGGCGCGAATCGTACACGACTCTCCCAAGTCCAGAACCCATCATAGTCATATCCCCGCCAACCTGCTCCCTAAAACTATCCATACGACCATGGAAAGCCTGCTGATCAGCATACATCCTCTCTACCACAGACTGAAGAGACGTAAAATCAATACCTGCTGGGGCCCGCCTCCTAGGTGGCTCCTGTGGAGCATCCCCCATCTCAACATCCTCAGCTCCCTCCATAACTGGAGGCGGTGCAATAAACCCAGTATCATCCATCAGCCTAGAGTTCTCTGTCTGCGTCATCTTCTTCACAATTTTGGCCCTCACCAACTCGGCCTCAGTCAAAGTCTCCTGAAAGATAGGGGTCGAAAGATCGGTCTGGCACTCATCAGTGTCAAAAATGCCCATGCGCCGATAGATAATAGTAACAAAGTGCCCTAAAACCAGCTCCGCGTCGGAGTGGTTCCACATCCTATCTAACACAACAATGGGGGCCAAAGCAAACCTCCTAGGGGCCCCCTCAACAAACAACTTTATTAACCAGAGATCAGTCTGGTACGCCTTGTCCCAGTGAGTGAACCGCTGTACCAGAAACATGACAATCATGAGATGAAGCATCCACAATCGCACACTCCTGATCTTAGAAACACTGCCTGACCCCCAGACGGCCAAGCTTCACCACCAGTAATCCGAGTCCAGTACTGAGGAATGGACTCACCATCAAAGGCCTGCTTAACATATAGGCCCTGTCTCAACAAACCCTGAAATTCGCTGCTCTTCAACTGGTCCGGAGTGTACATCCTAGTATAATAGCCAAACTGGGCAATAGATATCTTCCTCGCAACACCTCCACAGTGGAAAGTCACACAACGCTCCTCAAATATATCCTTCACCTTATTCAACTCCTTCGTCACCTTCAGAGTTGAATAGAACTCCAAACACAATTCCCTATACACAGGATCCCGGTTGTTGAACACATTCTGCCACATATCACTCACAACCAACCTATCTCCAACCTGAGCCTCTATCCTAAACCACCCATTAATGTCGGCTTGAATGCCGAAATGCTGGGCGGCAATGGGAGCAAGATATCGAGGTGGACAGACCACCTCCTTGTGAATGGCGTACAACTCATTGAGAAAGTTGTTTTTGTGGGGTTGCTTAACCCCTGTTAAACTCCAACCACGTATGCTTCTCGTTCATCTGCCCTGACCAAAATTTGAGTGTTGGCGGTTCTACCGCCTCCCGCGAAGCCTTTCCTTGTTTCTGGGCCGAACCGCTTCCTTGGCCCTCCTCGATTTGCTTCCTTTTGTCGGTTCCTTAAGCATCCTACAAGCACAAATCAGAAGACAAATAAACATGTTAAACTTGTAATACAAACCAGGAACCGTATTAAAGACGAATATAATCTGGGCAGTAAGGTTCCCCACTGCAGCGCAGTGGGAATCCATACCCCCTCATTGCAGCGCAGTGAGGCCAAGTCAGAACTGGTAGAGGATTACCACTGCGGCGCAGTGGTATGAAGTAATCCTCACTGCGGCGCAGTGAGGTTCTAAACACGTGCGGGTCACGAGCCTATAGACTGCGCATCAAATCCACCACCACTGCGGCGCAGTCACTTGAATTTCTGGGCAGACTCTGTTTGTTCATCACGAATTTCCAGAAAAAAAGGGGGCAATAATCCACTAAATACCAATCTTTCAACAATTTATAGCTACAACAACTTCCATTAACCTCCCCCACACTTGTTCATCAAAAAGCCCCAAAATTTTTTAAAACCCTAGGTTTGATTTAGACTCAAATCCGGATGAACAAGTGTTAGATTCGTGAAATTAACCACTACATTATCATCCATACCCCTTAATTAACAAAACCCACCAATCAATTCAACAATTACAAACAAAAATCTAGAAATCAAAATTAAGATATAGAAGGAAAATAAACAAGAAAAACTTACATTCTTCCCCATGGTAGTGATGGTTAGTTGGTAATCTAAGAAGAGAAAGAAAAGAGAATACAAGAATTGGGTGGATAATGGGAAAAATTTCGGATTCAAGGGTGTTATTGGGGGGGGGGGGGGGTTCGGTTCTACCTTAGAGAGAAAAAGGAAAAGGTTTAGATTTGAATATGCGGTAAAAAAAACATCCCCTACTTTCCTTTTTTAGTTAAACACCCGCTCCCCTTCTTGACCAGTCAACACGCCTACTGCGGCGCAGTGGGCTAAGGCTTTCCTCACTGCGGCGCAGTGAGGTCATGGTCATTTTATGCCGAGCATTCAGACTGCGGCGCAGTCCTTCCCTCACACCCCCACTGCGGCGCAGTGGGGTGATGGTCAATTAAGGTCGTGGAAACTGACTACAGCGCAGTCAAGTTTACCACCCCCACTGCGGCGCAGTGGGGGAATTTTCCAGAAAATTTGTTTTCCGATTTTGAAAACACAAACTTACCTCAATCCGCTTCACAACACGCTTGAACCTGCACATTCTGGACAAAACAAATTAAAACTATCTAACGAAATTAAAAACAATTTGACAAAACAAAATCAAACACGGGTTGCCTCCCGAGAAGCGCTTAATTTATTTACGAGTCGTGAGCTAGACTCGATCACCATTTCAAACTTGTGAATCATAAATGGGGATTTCTTCAACTATCCCCTCCTCCTGTTCCTCCTCCAAATACAATTTGAGCCTATGATCATTGACAATGAAAGACCCATTTCCATCCCTTTTAAACAATTCGACATAACCGGACGGATACACATGTTTAATCACAAAAGGACCTATCCACCTAGAAGTCAATTTCGGTTGTTTGATTTTAAACTTTGACAGAATAACAACACTTTTGCACCAACCTTAAATTCCTTCCTACGGATCCTTTTATCATGGTAAATCTTGGTCTTTTCTATGTAAAGCCGGGAATTCTCATAAGCTCCCAATCTAAGCTCATCGAGCTCATGGAGTTGCAAAACCTAAGTTCACCGGCCTCCATCATGTCTAGGTTCAAATTTCTCAAAGCCCAATACGCCTTATGCTCTAATTCAATCGGCAAATGACAATTCTTACCGTAGAGCAACTTATATGGCGTCGTGCCAATAGGCGTCTTAAAAGCGGTCCTAAATGCCTAAAAGGCGTCACCTAACTTTTTTGACCAAACCTTGGGGTTATCCCCGACCGTTTTTTCCAAAATTCTTTTCAAAGCCCTATTGGTGTTTTCCACTTGACCACTGGTCTGTGGATGATAAGAAGTCGAAAAATAATGATGAACACCATACCTCTTAAGAACCTTATCTAGTTGATGATTAGCAAAGTGTGTTCCACGATCACTAATTAAGGCTCTAGGGCAACCAAACCTACTGAACAACTGTCTTAAGAACTCAATAACTACCCTCGCGTCGTTTGTAGGCAAAGCTTGGCTTCAGCCCACTTAGACACGTAGTCAACAGCAACTAGATGTACTGGGACTTGTTAGACGGTGGGAATGGTCCCATGAAGTCTATGCCCCAAATATCGAAAACCTCACATACCTGAATCCCTTGCTGTGGCATTTCATCCCTTTTTGTGATGCTTCCTTGGCGTTGGCAAATGTCACAGGTTTCCACCAACGTTTGGGCCTCTTTGAAGATTGTCGGCCAGTAGAAACTTCATCAAAAACCTTTCTACCTGTAACTGACGGACCATAGTGACCCCCGGTTGGCCGTAATGGCAAGCATCCAAAATCTCTCTAGTCTCAGCTCCCGCAAACATCTCCTGACCATACCATCTGCACAAATTCTAAACAGATATGGGTTATCCCAATAATAATGCTTAGCATCCGATATGAGCTTCTTCTTCTGTTGACCCGAGAAATCATTTGGTATTTCACCTGCAACCATATAATTAGCAATGTCAGCAAACCAAGGACCTTCATCAGAACTAGAAATGACATTCAAATATTCATCGGGGAAGTGATCCTTAATTTCCCTATCCTGAAGCTCCTCCCGGTTCGGGTCCTCCAACTGGCTCAAATGATCAGCTGCTAAGTTTTCGGCACCTTTCTTATCCTTGATTTCGATATCAAATTCTTGCAACAATAGAATCCATCGAATCAGTCTAGGCTTTGCATCTTGCTTAGAAAACAAATACTTCAAAGCAGAGTGGTCAGTGAAAACAACAGTTTTACTCAGTACAAGATATGACCGAAACTTATCAAATGCAAAGACTACCGCGAGTAACTCCTTCTTTGTAGTGGTGTAGTTTTGCTGGGCGGGATTCAAAGTTTTACTAGCATAGTAAATTGGCTTGAAATACTTATCATCCCTTTGCCCAAGCACCGCTCCAACAGCATAGTCACTCGCGTCACACATAAGCTCAAACGGTAGATTCCAATCCGGTCCAACCATAATGGGAGAATTGGTCAACTTATCCTTCAATACCTGAAAAGCACTTAAACAAGATTCATCAAAAACAAAAGGGACGTCCTTCTCCAACAAGTGGGTCATCGGACGAGTAATCTTGGAGAAATCTTTAATGAATCTCCGGTAGAAATCGGCATGGCCAAGGAAACTACGTACCCCTTTCACATTTGAAGGTAGGGGTAACTTGGCTATCACATCAATCTTAGCCCTATCCACTTCTATTCCGGCCCTAGACACCTTATGACCTAGAACAATTCCCTCGGTTACCATGAAGTGACACTTCTCCCAATTCAAAACTAGACGAGCCTTTTCACACTTAGTCAACATCTTATCTAGGTTATGCAAACAAGATCTAAAGGAATCCCCAAAAACCGAGAAATCATCCATGAAAACCTCCATTGAGGTTTGAAGCATGTCCTGGAAAATGGCTATCATGCACCTTTGGAAGGTGCCGGGGCATTACACAAACCAAACGGCATTCGCGGTAAGCAAAGGTACCAAATGGGCATGTAAAAGTGGTCTTTTCTGGTCTTTCGGGTCGATGGGTATTTGGAAATACCCAGAGAACCCATCCAAGAAACAAAAGTATGCATTTCCGGCAAGTCTTTCCAACATTTGATCAATAAATGGGAGGGGAAATGATCCTACGGGTGGCATCATTCAACTTACGGTAATCTATGCAAACCCGCCAACCCGTGACAATCCTAGTGGCCAAAAGTTCATTATTTTCATTTTCAATGACCGTCATGTTACCCTTTTTGGGAACACAGTGGACGGGACTTACCCAAGAACTGTCAGCTATAGGAAAAATTATCCCTGCATCTAAAAGCTTAATCACTTCTTTCTTAACCACCTCCTTCATATTCAGATTAAGCCTCCTTTGTCTCTGGACAACGGGCTTAGCATCATCAACAAAATCTATCTTATGCATGCAAAAATCAGGACTAATAACTGGAATGTCGGTGGTTTTCCAAGCAAAAGCCCGCTTATGAGCTCTAAGCACGGCTAAAAGAAGATTCTTCTCATCACTCGAAAGTGCGGACGAGATGACAACGGGTAAAGAAGGATTTACCTGCTAAGTAAGCATACTCCAAGTGGGCAGGCAATGGCTTGAGCTCCAGATTAGTAGGGGGTACATCAACCGAGTTTGGCACCCTTGAGCTTCCATCAGCAACAACCTTTTCAAAGCTCTCA
The DNA here is from genome assembly GCF_010389155.1 of Erigeron canadensis. Taxonomy (NCBI): domain Eukaryota; kingdom Viridiplantae; phylum Streptophyta; class Magnoliopsida; order Asterales; family Asteraceae; genus Erigeron; species Erigeron canadensis. The sequence continues at coordinate 1,731,551 of NC_057768.1, forward strand.
TTTTCTGGAGGTGTCTCATCCATATCAAACGCCATCACCTCTGCAAACAAATCATCATCACCAATGTCTCCAGCTCCCAAGCAAACGAGCTCCTCATCAACTTCTGTCTCCATGAATTCCTGAAACTCTTGATCTAAAGCATCATCAATGACGTCAGTCCTGAAACAAGATTCATCAGTCGAGTAAGAATGCTTAATAGATCGTTCAACATTAAACACTATTCTATCCGTACCCACACCCAACGAAATTTCCTTATCTTTCACCCGGATGATAGCATCCGCGGTGTTAAGGAATGGTCTACCTAAAATCAAGGGTACCTTAGTGTCTTCTTCCATTTCCAGATCACAAAATCAACAAGAAAGACTATATGACCTACTTGGACAGTCATGTTCTCAGCAATCCCAATGGGATACTGAAAAGAGTGGTCAGCTAGTCTTATACTCATACGAGTAGGTCTCAAAATACCGGAAGCCAACTTACTCCAAACCGAGTAAGGCATCAAATTGATACTTGAACCTAAATCTGCTAATGCCCTACAAGTCAAAGTACGAATGGAACAAGTTATAAGAAAAATCCCTGGATCCTCAAGCTTAGGCGGAATCTATTGATTCTGCTAGATTGCAGAACACTCAGCATTGAGATATGTCGCCTTTACCTCATCCATCTTTCCTTTGTCTGTAACAAGTTCCTTGATAAACTTCGCATAATTGGCATTCCCTGTATCAAATCAACTAAAGACACATTAATATGAACATTTTTAATCATGTTAACAAATTTATCATATTGTTCTTCAATTTGCCTTCCTGAACCGCTGTCGAAATGGAACCTTAGGCTTATATGGTTAGCCTCGGGTGTCACCGCCGGTTCCGGTGGGGTAACCGGAGTCTTCACAGTCGGTTGATCTTCCATCATAATCTCCTCATCAACATCTTCAACTTCTTCATTTCCTGTGTCCTGCACATCTGAAACAACAACATTAGGATTAGGAGGAGCGGCATAGGATCTACCTGTACGAGTAGTAATGGCCTTCGCTTGCTCCTGACGAACAGGCGGTGGAGTGTACTTCTGACTACTGCTGGATCCTGATTCTGCTTTGGATTCTGCTGAGTGTTACTAGGCAAAGCACCCTGAGGCCTAGTTAGAGCAGCCATCCTACTTTCAAGATCCTTAAAGTTAATATCTTGATTCTTGGCATTCATCTCCACCTTGCCATTAATCTTGTCTAGCCTCTCACTCAACTCCCGAGTATCCTCCCTTATGTGGATACTTGTGTTTGTCTCAATCTGATTACTCATCATCTGCTTCATCTCTCTCAGCTCAGCATTAGGATTGGTAATAGAAGAGGAGGAACCCGATCCTTGACTTTGCTTAGTCTCCTGCTGCTATGGCTGACTTTGATAGTTGCTCTTTTGCCACCTGTTACCAGAAAAACGAGAATATTAGCAGGAAAAGAAGAGTTATAGGAATTGTTACCTGATGACCAATTCTGAAAACCGGTTCCTATGAAAACTCCTTGCTGATTCTGAACAAAGTTGACATCTTCAGGTCCCCGGTTGGGACACTCTTCGGAATAGTGTATGTCTCCACAATGGTCACATCCATCTGCTAGCACTTTCACATCTCGCTCTATATATCCAAATCTCGCTTCTTGGTTAGCAAAACCTTATCCATCCTTGCCGATAAAGCTTGAATCTCATCAATTACACTAGAACTATTGCTTCCATCGGCCCTTGCAACCTTGTTTTGCTTGAATTAGCTCTCATTCTTCATAAACCTCTTATCATCCATGGCCGCATTATCCTTCACCATTCGCTCCAAAATGTCAAAACCTTCATTTGGAGTAATCTTGCTAAAACTCCCACAAAAGCATATCCCATTCTCTTTTAGAAGCTTGGTCAATCCATCAAAGAACAATTCAACATACTTCTCCTTGGTCAATTCATGACCCGGACAATTCCTCAACATCTCTTTAAAGCGGATCCATGCATCTACTACATCTTCCCCATCTTCTTGCATGAAAGACCTAATCAAGTTCTCCAAGCCTTTGAGTTCTAACCGAGTAAAACTCTCCGATAAAAGCTACCTTGAGTTGATCCCAAGTTGTAATTGAATTCTCAGGAAGATCATTAAACCAATCCCGGCTTCCCCGGTAAGAGTGATAGGAAAAGTTTCAAGTTTCACGGCATTCATTTGGTTTTGGCCATATTGGTAGAGCCGTGCCAACTTCTCAAACTCTCCAAGTGCTTATATGGATCCCACTTCTTCTTTCCATCAAACTTTTGTTCCTCGATACTCTTTAAATGATTCGGTTTCAAATTAAAGTTTTGATCGACCGCGATGTTCTAATGGTGGAACCACGAGCCGAAGGAATATTGCGGGCTCGGTCTCCATACTTGATATCATTCGGATCTCTTGGTGGATTGTCACCCATCTCTTCTTTTACAAGTGCAAGGTCAAAGAATTCCTCAAGAAAGAAGCCTTCTTCTTCCCAATCTGGTGGTGCCGTGTAGTTAATCCTACGTCTAGGTGGAGTTTTAGTGGACTAAAAAGAGGTCTCCCCGAGGAGAATGTAAAATCATTCACTATTACAGTATCCTGCAAACACAACTAACACCACGCGTCAAATGCACCTGTGATAATTCAAAAACAAATCTAACTAATAAAGCAATTAACTTCCTCACGCGTGAGGAAGGATCAAACCACTAAAAAAAACAACTAATTCGGCACACAATTCCCGGCAGCGGCGCCAAAATTTGATGTGCCAAAATCGATCTTTAAATTTATAAACTAAAACTACCAAAAACTCACTACTACGCACTCACGGGCAGTGGACCCGATCGTTTGTAATTTAGTTAACAGGTAAGTCTGAGTTCGTTCTCAGGGACTGTGAATGATTAGTTGCTTGTTAAATGGTTTGGAAAACAGGTGTTGCTTCGAAATTCCCTTTGACAATTAAATAAGTTGATTTGCAAGATGATTGCATAAATTTAAAAGACAAGTTCAGACAATGTAATTAAAAGTCATCCACCTTGACTTCAAATGTGATTGCATTTGATGAAGAACAAATTCTCTAGAGTTTAAAGATAGTCGTGACAAGATTACACTACTCACGTGGAACCACCAACCGTGAACAATTATCGAATCACCTAAACTATTCAAATTACCCAAGCCGGTACCACCAAGACCAAGACAATCCTCCTAATAATCAGTTTTATTGACTCTCAATTATCAATTGAACCTATGTGACAATAACGTGGTACCACTAACCGATATTAATCACGTTGACAAATTTAATCTCTCTTAAAATGATATTCACTATCATACCATGAACTAGTGATAATTACTTATAGACAAGTAACCGTTTTAAGATCACATACACATTCAACTGGTACCACCAACGAAGAATCATATGCAACCAATATCGAAATTAATTAATGAAAAGAGTTAATATCATCAAGATCACAGAACACGATAATTAAATAAACCCTTTGAATTAAAAATATAGCAATCACATTATCTGTCTCGTTTCATCAAGGTGGATGATTAAACAGTTAGCCACTCATGATCAATTCAAAATAATCAATGAAGTAGAAAAGAAACATGATGTACCAATTGTTTGAAGAAAATAAATTGCAAGACAATAATGTAGAACGATCTAGATGGGTGCCCGTAATATCTTCGATGAATTCGCCTAAGTGAAACACTTGATTGGAGAAGGAAGACTCCCGATAGAGCAGCTCCTAGAAAGAGTTTAATACTAATTTTCGAGTTAGGGTTCTATTTCTACCCTTCAAAATCTGATCAGAAACAAGTCAGGATCTGTTCTCCCGTGCACCCACTGCGGCGCAGTGGTGTGACTTCTCTCACTGCAGCGCAGCGCAGTGAGGTGTTGGTCGACTTTGACTTCGGGACTGCGGCGTAGTGTTAGTGTGCACTACTGCGGCGCAGTATGATTCCACGACCTCTTTCTCTTCAACAGACTGCGGGCAAGTCTTTCTGTTGCCGTCCACCAACTCATTTTTATCCGAAAAATGTACCTTCTTTTGAGAATTCTTATGAGTCTTATATGGAGTTAAGGGGACCCTAGACGTAGATTATCTTATTCCATACTTTATCAATCTTTCATGATCTATCTTTTCAAAATCAATTTCATTGGATGTAAAAACAGTATCACATCCTTTCATTGTAAACATTTAATGTTTTATTGAGAGGACAAGTTGAATTTACTTGACTAGATCCTTTAGAAGCACTAGCAACTAAACTCCATTCTTAGAATCCACTGGTTTAACAAATGAACTTTCAAGCTTATGTTCTTGTTAAGCTCTTTAATTTTATCAATTGAGCTTTAGAGCT